>NC_047513.1:31416371-31548499 GCF_902827115.2 Pseudochaenichthys georgianus | reverse complement strand
GAGGGAACCGAGGACAGAGGAGGAGAAGCAGCAGGCGGTTAGAGAAATGAGAACTCCTCTCCTCTGAGCGGTCATTTTAAAGAGACGTCCATTAAGCCCCTGTCACACTGTCCCGAAATTGACACCCGATGGACACACGAATATGGAATTGTGAATTTCGCACGAAGATGGCCCCGAACCCCACACGAAGGCAACATTTACATTACATTTAAGACATACAATTGCAATGAAAGTACCAAGAACAATTATGTTACAGTACTATGATACTGTACTGATATCTTCAGACTTTGTTCATTACTTTATCCGTCTTTATATGTAGAAAATATTACGTTTTCTCCGTAATGTTGTTTCCATAACAACAACAATTTCCTGTCAACTGTCCTTCAAAATAATATATTATATCCTTTTTAGTTTCACAGAACACAAATTGGGTTATTTACATAATATGTTTACATGATGTTGTTGTGCAATAAAACAACCCGATGGACACACGATAAAGGAAATGTTCAAATTCGGCTGTGATCGTAGCAACATCGGGCCGTTCGTGAGGGCATCTTAAGCCATCGTATTTAACTCCCTCTCCCTCTCTCTCTGTCTCTCTCTCCCTCTCCCTCTCTCTCTCTGTGTCTCCCTCTCTCTGTGTCTCTCTCTCTGTGTCTCTCTCTCTCTCTCTCTGTCTCTCTCTCCCTCTCTCTGTCTCTCTCTCTCTCCCTCTCTCTGTCTCTCTCTCTCTCTCTCTGTCTGTTTCTCTCTCTCTCTCTCTCTCTCTCTCAATTAAATTCAATTAAATTAAATTAAATTCAAAGGGGCTTTATTGGCATGAAAGTTAAATTAAACAATGTTGCCAAAGCATCACAATACAAAATAATTAACAACATTAACATACATTTCAAATGTTTACATATTATTGATGATATATATACAGTGATATAATTACATTTCAACATGTGTGTGTGTGTGTGTGTGTGTGTGTGTGTGTGTGTGTGTGTGTGTGTGTGTGTGTGTGTGTGTGTGTGTGTGTGTGTGTGTGTGTCATTCACTGTCCCTCAGGTTGTGGCATGTGTATACATATTGGGCAGCAAGGTGTGCCTTGTCTCCTTCTCCTAGGAGTACTCTCAGTCTTGAGAGGTCATCAACCTCCTTGAAACCTGGGATTACAGAGTTCAACTTGTTCCAGTAAATGCTCCTCACTTCGTTGAATGTTTGGCACTTCAGGAGGAAGTGCATCTCTGTCTCGGTCTCACCTGTCGTACAGTGACCACATGTTCTGTTCTCTTTTGGCTGCCAGGATCTTTTGAGTCTTCCTGTTTCGATTGCCAGTCTGTGGTCACTGAGCCTGTACTTGGTTAGGATCTGTCTCTGCTTTCTATCTCTGACAGTAGAGAGATATTCTGCCAGCTCGTACTCTCTGTTCAGAGCCAGGTAACATTCTAATCTGCTTTGGCTTCTCGTCTCGTCTTCCCAATGTTGTAAATAGTTGTCTTTACATTGTGCTATAATGCGTTTGACTGCGATTGGTGTTTGGAGAGTAGTGCTGCTGAGAGACTGGTCAGAGTGGCTCTGAGAGGGGGCAGCTAGCCTCAGCACCAGCTGCCATAGGGGACTCTTTTCTGGGGTCAGCTCTTGGCTCTGGAGGGCTTTGGAGTGGAGGGTGTCTCGGGGGCTGGATCTAAGGTGGTTAAAGAATGTTAGTGCTCTCTTTTGAGTGTTGATGATCAGAGGGTATCTGCCTAATTCTGCTCTACATGCATTTGTTGGTGTTTTTCTCTGAACACGTAAAATGTATCTGCAGAATTCTGCATGTAAAGACTCTGTTGGATGTTTGTCCCAGCGGGCATAGCTCTGGTGACTGAGTGGACCCCATACTTCACTACCGTACAGCGCAATGGGCTGGATCACACTATCAAAGATTTTGAGCCAGATTTTAACTGGAATTTGGACATTATAAAATGTTCTCTTAATTGCATTTAGAGCTCTTCTGGCTTTTTCTTTGAGTGCATTCACTGCCATGTTGAAACTTCCCGATGCTGTTATGGTTAAACCGAGGTAGGTGTAACTCATACTATGTTCGATGATATGATTGTTTATGGTAAACTGGTATTTGTTCTCCTGACATCTGGGGCGTTTTTGGAAAACCATGACATTAGTTTTCTTCATATTGACTGCCAGGGCCCAGTCCTTACAGTACTGGTCTACTATGTCCAGCTGCTGTTGGAGTCCTTGTTCAGTAGGAGACAGCAGAACAAGGTCATCAGCATAAAGCAGACACTTCACCTCTCTATCTAGGAGGGAGAGGCCAGGAGCAGCACAGTGATCCAACTGAACAGCAAGTTCATTTATATATATATTAAATAAAGTGGGACTTAAATTGCAACCCTGACGAACGCCTCTTCTCTGGGTGAAGAATTCAGTTTGTTTGTCTCCAATTTTAACAGCACATTTATTCTCTAAATACATTGATTTAACCAGATCGTACATTTTGCCCCCTATACCACAATGTAGAAGTCTATAATAGAGCCCTTCGTGCCAAATAGAGTCGAAAGCTTTTTTGAAATCAATGAAACAAGTGAATATTTTACCATGTTGTGTTTGGTGTACATGTTTGTTAACTAAAGTTTGAAGGGTATACACATGGTCGGTGGTGCGGTGTTTTGGAAGGAAGCCAATTTGATTTTTACTCAAGATGGATTGTTGGTTAAGGAAATCTTGTATTCTTTTATTTAGAATGCTACAGAATAATTTGCCCAGACAGCTGCTGACACAGATGCCACGGTAGTTATTAGGGTCTGATTTGTCTCCACTCTTATGAATGGGGGAAATGAGCCCTTTGCACCAGATGTCAGGAAAACATCCTGACTGCAATACGATACTGAACAGCTTGAACACTGTCCCTGCATCTCTGGGGTGCTGCATCGGAGCATTTCGTTTTTAATGTTGTCTGGGCCACAAGCTTTCCTTGGCCGGAGAGATTGTGTCTGTGTGGTCAACTCTTCCCAAGTCATTGGGAAATCAAGGGGGTTTTGGTTGTCTTTAATAGTTTCTTCTAATGTTTGGAGTTTCTCTTTTGTAATACACTGATTTGAATTTATTAGATTTATTGGTATGTCTTTGTACAAACTTTCAAAATGTTCTCTCCAGATGTCACCGTTTTGGATGGGTAATGCTTGTGGTTGTTTTGTGTTGAAGTTGTTCCACAGATCCCAGAATTGATTTTGATCAATGGCTTTCTCAATATCCTCAAGTTCCATGTGGGTATAATTTAGTTTTTTGTTCCTTATTGTACATTTATATTTGTTTAAGACGTCATTGTATCTAATGCGTAAGGCTGGGTTGTTTGGTTGCCGATGTTTTTCATTTGCTATTTTTCTCAGGTCTTTTCTGATGGTCTTGCATTCTTGGTCAAACCATTTGTCAGCGTTTTGCCTTTTAACAGGCTTCCGTTTTTGCTTTATAAGGTCAGCTTTAATAGCTGCCTTGTGAAATATCATATTGATATAATCAATGGCCATGTTTACACCATCTTTGGTAGGACCATATTGATTTTGGTCAAATAGTGACATGTCATTTATCAGATCAGGTGAGTTCAAGGCCATGGTGAATTTGTCTCCACTGTCTGGGGCCCACCTGTAAGCAGGATGTAATGTGTACAGCTTACTGGGTTCCCTTGTTGTGTCTCTCATTGGACCTGAGAGTTTAAAGAACACATTGATTTGGTTGTGGTCTGAAAAGGGGGATTGCTGTCTGACAGTGAATGCACTGATAGTGGAGGGGTCCATGTCAGTGATTGCATAGTCTACTACACTAGACCCTAGAGCTGAGGAGTATGTGAATCTCCCTAAAGAGTCCCCTCTGAACCTCCCGTTCACTATGTACAGGCCTAAGGCCCGACAGAGATGCACTATCTCTTTACCATTCTGATTGATTTCAGAGTCAAGGCTGTTCCGATGGCTGACGGTTGGTGTGGTAAACAGGGGGGGTTCACCAAATACATGGTGGCTGCCCTGTGGGTCTATGACATCAGGTTCAATTCCTGTTCGTCCGTTCAGATCTCCAGTTAGAAGCACATTTCCCTGGGCCTGAAAATAGGCGATTTCTGAATGGAGAGTTTCAAAAATGTCTTCTTCAAAATAAGGAGAATCTACTGGGGGAATATAAATAGCACACACGTATAGATTCCTGTCAGTTATGCCCAGGGTTTGATCTAACCTTAGCCAAATGTGGGATTTACCTTGTTTTACTACTGAGATCTGACGGCAAAGATCTCCTTTATACCACACCAAGATCCCCCCCGATGTTCTGCCCTTGCGTATGTTTTTTGATTTTATAGAGGGCACCATGACTTCATTATAACCTGGAGGACAGTGAGTGAGCAGATCATTTTTACACCATGTTTCTGTTAATATAATTAGATCAACATCTTTGATAGATTCTAAGAACTCTGGATTCTCACTCTTGACCTCAAAGGTTGAGGAGTGGAGTCCCTGAATATCCTGAACCTGTATAGTGAGACAAATATATATAAAAAAAAGAAAAAACTATTTTCACTAATATTACTATTACTACTGATTACTACGATAACATATATATGTAATGTCTTAGCTGGACAGAAGTCGGGTGCACAGGGTGTGCAGCATTATCCTGATGTCTCCCAGTTCAGAGGTAGCAGGGGGAGGGAGGGTGGCAGCAGGCTGGGCTACAACTGCAGCATAGCTCCGCTGCTGTAGGCGGGGAGGGAGACGAGGAGCAGCTGTTGCTGCATATCTCTGCTGCTGATGTTGTGCAGGTGTTGAGCTGGGTGAAAGTAGCCTCCTCTGGGTGTGTTGGGGGCGTGGGGAGTGGGAGGTCCAGGCTGAGCTGTTGTGTCTCCTCACAGCAGGGGTGGTGATCCTGGGGTGGTGATGGGGAGGAAGCGGTCTGGGAGGGTCTATTGGGCCTCTAGAGGAGGGGGTGGGAGGGGTGCGTCCCAGGGCTGCATCTTTGAGGGTCTTTGCAAATATCCCCACCCTCTCTCTGTGTAGGTGGAGTCCATCATAGAGGTCCCAGGGGCCAATGGTTGAGTGGAGGGCCAGGTGGACATTTGGTAAGGTGGCACATCCTTTTCTGATCTCCATATTAATGTCATGGATGACATGAGGAGGGGTGTCTGTCCTAGGCAGCAGGGTGGAGACCACAATGCGGGTGTCGGGGAATTCCTTATGGCCTGCTCCGCCATTTTCCTCACTGCCTCAGCAGTGTCCCTACGGAGGGTGTGCAGGTCATTTGTTCCCGTGTGGATCACCAGGTACTGAGGGCTCCTGAGGGTCTCCTTCTTCAACAGCTTCATGGCCTGGCCTGTGGTGCTGCAGTGTTTAGACAGCACCTTTTTATCAGGAAAAATATTTCTTGGGTCCAGGAACTTCCCGTTTGAGTCAGTCAGCAGGACCACTTGTGGGTCTTGTTCTTCAGGCTGAGTAGAGGGAGGCTGGGGTGGGCAGAGCTGGCTGTGGGCAGCTGGCTGTGTGGGTGTATCAGGAGGGGCCAGGGTGTTGTTGGGCTGGGTGCTGAGCAGAGAGGGTGGGCCAAGGACACTGGCAGGGAGAGTCTGTGTCTCTCTACTCGTCATTGTGAGGACTGATGAGAGTTTCTCTGTCAGGTGCTGGACCTGCCTGGTGAAGCTCTTCTCTCTACACTCAGCATCCTCCCTCAGGTGCTGGACCTGCCTGGTGAAGCTCTTCTCTCTACACTCAGCATCCTCCCTCACCTTGGCTAACTGAACACGGAGCACACTGTTCTCCTGTTTGAGTGCCTCTACACTTCCTCTGAGGTCAGATGCCAAGGCCTCGTTGTCGCTCTTGAGCTGCTGGAGGTCCTCTTTAAGCTGCTGCAGAGTGTTGTCTGGGGGACCAGACTGCCTGGCCTGGGTCCGCTCTTTGAATTCTGCAAAGTCCAGCTCCAGCAGGGCCACACTCTCCTTCAGCCGATTGTTGGAGCTGGCCGGTGTGGGAGGGGCAGAGATGGACAAGGTGTTGGGATTCTCTATTGGGCTCTCATCACCTTCGCTGTCAGAGGGGACACCAGAGGGGACACCAGAGGGGACATCAGAGGGGACATTGATCCTCTTTGTGTCCACCTCAGCTTTCAACAGGGGGAATGCCTCTTGGAATGACTCCAGGTTGGCTTCATTCCCTTGGACCATGACCTTTCCTTTGGTGTAGTATGTGATGGTGAGCAGAGGGTCATCTTTGTCAAGGTGTTCATCTTTACAGATTTGTAATCTGCCTCCTGAGCCGATGCCCTCTCTGGAGACGTGTGCATACTTGCTGCACAGAGTATCTTTCCAGATGTAGATGGAGTCAGTGAAGAATATGAGGTTGTTCTTCTTCCTTCCTTCTCTTTGTTGGGCATAGTCAGTGAAGAGGACCTCTGGGTTTCCACACAGTGTCTTCTCCTTGTGTTTGTCCTTTGCATTTACACTCTTGCATTTAGCAGGATATACAATCTCTCTTCCCTCTGCTCTGAGAGCTGAGAAGTTATTTTTTGCCTGCTGGACAGTTTCCATGGCGACCACTTGTTTTGTTCCAAAGAGATGCTAGGCTAATTAATTAGCTTTTTCTAGCTTACAAATACTTTTCTTTTCCTTTCTTCTTATCTTCATGAAATAATTCACAGTTTATAATGTTTCGCTACCTTCTTTGGTGCAGCTCCTTCCAACAGTGGCAGGTAACAGCTGGCAGCTCACAGCTAGCAGCTCACAGCTAGACGGTTGACAGTTGTCAGTTGGTAGTTGAAAGCTAGTTTGTAGTTTCAACTCAAAAATACACAAAATTGCGTTTCTTCCTCTGTTTTCTGTCGATCAATGTCGTTAACTCTTCTTTGGAGTTAATTCTGAAGAATAATTTCAGATTTTCCTATAAAATGTCTCACTTTTTAGGTCCAATTTCGATTTTTTTGTTCAGCAGCTCATTTCTGATGCAGCTACTCAAAACAAAACAATTCTCTCTCTCTCTCTCTCTCTCTCTCTCTCTCTGTCTCTCTCCACGTTCACCAGTGGAGGGTTAACTTGGACATGGTCTCAGTGTTTGCATTACATGTAAATGTTGTGCTGAATGATTTCCATCAGTAATGCTTTGCTTAGTAAGCCAGTTGTTGTTATCGAACACAGAGCCTTTCAGAAGGGATTCGCATATTATCACAAATAGAGGTAGTAGTGAGAAGTTTATTACAAGTATTGGGCTACAATGGTTGGAGATGTCTTCCAAATCCTGTGCTAAGCTTCTAGCAACAACAGATACTCGGGTTTTTCAGAGTCCTAATGACTTTGGTGGTTTCAACAACCACACATCAGATTACCATGACATTTGGCTGTGTGTGTGTGTGTGTGTGTGTGTGTGTGTACACATAAATTCCCAGCATGGAACAGATTTATTTTTTCTTATTTTAAGAAATAAACCATCAACAACTTCTCAAATTAAGAATCTGATGAAATGACAGCAAATTTACATTTCATAAATATGTATTCATTGTCGAGAGCTGTCTATTCACTTTTCAAATTGCCATTGAGACAACTGTGGTGTGGTAGAAGTAGAAGTATTGCACGGCACTCATTGATCAACATCGTTTTAAAATGACCACGCAATGTTGTTAAATGTGTTCATGTTTGAATAAAAAAAAGTCTAAATATAAGAATGTTTCTGCCGTCTTAATTTAAAGAGCACCTATCATGCTATTTTTAGGTAATAGCATAGGTCTCAGATATATGAAGATATATAAAAAACATGTCTATGAAGTGTTTTGCTCCAAATACCAAACAGATCACCCATTCTAGCCATGCCTCATGTCCCTCTATTTCACTTCCTGTTTCTAAAGTGCTGATTTTGGGTATAAAGCTTTAAAGAGGAGGGGTCTGAGCTCATGTGGGACCCGGCAGCTACCGTCTAAACTAAATGCTGCCGTGATGAAACGCCATATCATGGATTATCAAGGATCTGAAACAGTCTGGAGCTCAAAGGCTTTCTCTCTTGCCGGTTATACCACAAGGTGAGTTCCTTTCTACTTCCTGCTTCTTCACACACATGCTCTCCAGTACAGGTTAGCTCTGAGTGTTAGCGATGCTAATGTAAACACCGACCATATTACGTCCAAAACAGTCGGGCATTGTTTCTGATAGCAACGTTTCTGATTGGGCCGTGGGTCCACATCTCAGATATTACGTCATATCGGACGCAAATCTGGATCAGCTCCGTTGTTCCCCGTTTTTAGAGGTTTGGGTACGGAGGAAAAGAGAGAGGGTTTTATGTTCAGACGCTGCGTGAGTTCCCCGACGCACCGGGGACACATATTGATGTAGAGAAGACATCACAAAGTGCATTTTGCATGATAGGTCCCCTTTAAGGTTTTTGAAGAGTAGATTAAAAATACAATTTATTTTGAAAAATATTATTGCCACAAATAAATCTAAGGGTGGCTCAACACGCCATGAACTAGGAAATCATTAGCTCGAACGAAGAGTGGGATTAAAGGAACAATAAATATGCTCACCATGTTGTGTTTTGGGTGGTATTTGGTTGTCAACCTATTGTTGTTTGTGAAATGTTGAAGTGATCCGACTGACTGTATCTTTATTTCCTATGTTTTTGTCTGAGATGGGAATGTCATCTCCTAAATGTTATTTTTGTGTCTTTGGCATGTACAAAAAATAAAGAATAATACTTTGAATAATAAAAGTAGGACTCACTGTCCAAAGTATCCGGTGCTGAAGGCCTTCATGACCCACTCGATGTCTTTTATCTTGAAGGGAACCAGCACCAGATGAGTGCAGTTACCTAAATGCACGCTGCTCTCCGGGTACATGATGTGATGAGTTGTTTTGGACCCAACATCTGCTTCGTAGCCTTGGGTAACAGCATGGTTCATCCTAAAAAGTAAAGAGGGATACATTAAAAAAGCATTAGCACTTTGTAATCCTAATTAAAAAAAGGGTAAAAGACAAGACTAAATCGAGACATCGACACTTCAAGAGGTTTTAAACCATGAATAACTGTAAGCTAAAGACAGCTCGTCTGGTATCGACTGCTACGAAATAAAGAAGGTTTAAAATACATGTCCATCATTAGACAGGCATACAAAATGGTGTCTGATCTGTCGAATATTCTCCACCCAGAGTTCCTTTCCTTACCATCTGATATGATATTAAGTTAATGTTAAATACCAACTATGTGCAATATACAGTATATGTATATATATTAGGGCTGTCAAGTTAACGCGTTAATAACGCGTTAACGCAAAAAAAAATTAACGCCACTAATTAATTTAACGCGATTAACGCATGTGTATTTTTTTTCCTCGGCCGCCCCGTAGTTTCAGAGCGCATCGAGTTTAAAATACCATCTACAAACTGATGCTGACAGCCCCGCTCCTGCCGCCCGCTTGTGGCAGACCACACTTCCACGCTCACCGGCAGGCACCGACTGGCCATCGGGAGGACCGGGAGGGTGTGTGTTTGTGTGGCCCGAGCGAGCGAGAGAGAGACCTTACGTGCATTACCGTACCGCAGTGTGAACGCGGCTATTGTTGTTGTTAGCATCTGGTGCTAGCTAGCTGCGCTAACGGATATAAGGAGCTGTTTAAATGAAAACAGAGGAGCGCTCCATCCACACAACTGCGCCGAGCACTTGACTTGATGCAGGAAGCAGACAGCGGGACATTGTAGGAGAAGTCAGCACACTCATGATTGCAGCGTCCAGGCAGCTCCCGTTCGAGCATATGCCTTGAGTTGCACATAGCTCCAACGAACACACACACACACACACACACACACACACACACACACACACACACACACACACACACACACACACACACACACACACACACACACACACACACACACACACACACACACCATTTGTATATGAGAGAGGTTCCAGGTTGAATTGAGGCGAATATTTGTAATGTTCAGAGGTTGTTGTGTTTAATATTCATGAGAATAGTTGTCATTGTTCAAATGATAATAAACATTAGCATAAAGCATATTTGTCCACTCATATGTTGATAAGAGTATTAAAAACTTGAAAAATATTCCTCTAAGGTACATTTAGAACAGATAAAAAATGTGCGATTAATTTGCGATTAATCGCGATTAACTATGGACAATCATGCGATTAATCGCGATTAAATATTTTAATCGACTGACAGCCCTAATATATATATATGTGTGTGTGCCTGCTGCCTTAATAACTGTGCAATCTGCTAAATCTCCAGAACTGTTACAGGATGTGTATTTTTAAATTGTCTAATTTTTTTAACTTTTTATTTTTTGTATGCATACTTCTTAGTTAACATTGTCTTTGGCTATTTTCTGCTGTAACAATGTACATTTCCCCTCTGTGGGACGAATAAAGGTATTCTGATTCTGAAACCAGATCAGAGTACTTCTACTTTAACTCAAGTAAAAAAAAAGGTGGTTACCTGTTATTAATACCTTGGTATCTGGCTTGATGATTGTCTCACTTTTAAACTTCAGGTCAATGACCTGCTTAGAAAGCTGAGGGTGAGGCTAGGTTTCTTTTAGTCCTGTTTCTCGCTTGAGGCCAGGAAAAGGATCGTCTCTGTGACCTTTTTACCTGTGCTGGATATGGTGATCTGATTTATATGAATGCACCGGCCCATTACCTGATCAAGTTAGATGCCGCCTATCAAAGTGCTCTGAGATTTGTAACTAACTGTAAAATATTAACCCATCACTGTACCCTGTATGCAAGGGCCGGTTTGCCTTCACTAAACTGTACGGAGGCTCAGTCACTGGTACATTTTTATATACAAAACCATGTTGGGTAAACTACCATCTTACATCTGCTCTCTGGGCGAATTGAAAGTACGTATTGCCCGAGGTCTCATGATGTGGTTTTATTAAACGTGCAGGGAAGAAAGCTTTTAGATGCGCAGCTCCACTAACTTGGAACAGTCTGCAAAAGGAATGGAAACTGAGCAATTTGGTTCCACTAAATGTTTTTAAAGCACGGATAGATGCTATCCAATCGGATACTGTTGGTACTTGTAAATGTCACTAGCTATGTAAACTGTAGTCGCTGGAACTTTGCTGCATTGGTGTCCTTTTTGTTTTTCTGTTATGTTTATATGTATTCGTGCAGAACCGACTTGCAGCAGGTCACCCTTGAAAAAGAGATCAATGATCTCAATGGGATTCACCTGCATAAATAAAGGTTTGAAATGAAATGAAGTACAAGATAAGAGTACTTCTACTTTTACTCAAGTACAATACCTGAGTACCTCTACTTTTACTCAAGTACAATACCTGAGTACTTCTACTTTTACTCAAGTCCAATATCTGAGTACTTCTACTTTTACTCAAGTACAATACCTGAGTACTTCTACTTTTACTCAAGTACAATATCTGAGTACTTCTACTTTCACTCAAGTACAAGATCTGAGTACTTCTACTTTTACTCAAGTACAATATCTGAGTACTTCTACTTTTACTCAAGTACAATACCTGAGTACTTCTACTTTCACTCAAGTACAATACCTGAGTACTTCTACTTTTACTCAAGTACAAGATCTGAGTACCTCTACTTTTACTCAAGTACAAGATCTGAGTACTTCTACTTTTACTCAAGTACAAGATCTGAGCACTTCTACTTTTACTCAAGAACAAGACCTGAGTACTTCTACTTTCACTCAAGTACAATACCTGAGTACTTCTACTTTTACTCAAGTACAAGATAGGAGTACTTCTACTTTTACTCAAGTACAAGATCTGAGTACTTCTACTTTGACTCAAGTACAAGACCTGAGTACTTCTACTTTGACTCAAGTACAAGAGCTGAGTACTTCTACTTTTACTCAAGTATAAGACCTGAGTACTTCTACTTTCACTCAAGTACAAGACCTGAGTACTTCTACTTTTACTCAAGTACACAATCTGAGTACTTCTACTTTTACTCAAGTACAATATCTGAGTACTTCTACTTTTACTCAAGTACAATATCTGAGTACTTCTACTTTTACTCAAGTACAAGATAGGGGTATTTCTACTTTGACTCAAGTACAAGACCTGAGTACTTCTACTTTTACTCAAGTACAAGACCTGAGTACTTGTACTTTTGTATATGGATGCTTCTTAGTTAACATGAAGTTCCCTCTGTGAGACGAAGATATTCTGAAACACTCGTTCCTACCAATATCCCGTTAAGCTTCTCAACAAACAAATGTAAGGTTTAGTTTAAATGTTTGCCAAGAGGGTTTTGCCCTTGTCAACGTGTGTCTGTGGTTTTGTGTATTTGCACACTGTGAATATGTACCTAAGTAAAGTGTTAAACTCTTCTATTGTTTACTTTGTATTATGTATGATTATTTGTTATCTTTTGAACAAGTTTGCTTCCAGAGAGACAAGTAAATTGTATCGTATTTGGTTTGCAAATCTTTTGCAAACAGTTTGAAGCTAGATTTTAGCTCTAAGAACTGGTTTCAAGACTGACCATTAACTGCTATGTTAGGAATCACATAATCCATCAAAGTCACATTTATATGTATTTAAGATAAGATAAGATGGACTTTTATTAATCCCTCGTGGGGAAATTGTTTCTCTGCATTTGACCCATCCCAGTGTGCTGCCATTTTGAACGGCGCCCGGGGAGCAGCGTGGGGAACGGTGCCTTGCTCAGGGACACCTCAGTAGCACTTAGTCTTGCCGGGACTTAAACTGGCGACCTTCCAGTTGCCAAGCCGAGTCCCTATCGACTTCGCCACCACCACCCAATTTCAATGGTGATTACAACGTTAATTCCCAAAGCAATACGAAATCTGTGTTTTTCTGCCCTCCACTATTAAATATTAGAATGTCAATACACTGGCACATGATTACATTTCTTTCAAATATGTATCCTACTCTGCAACTACCACTGTTATTATTCAGAAAATAGCCATTCTTTTGGTACTTTAAGTATATGTTGATGCTAATACTCACATACTTTCACGTAGGTAACATTATGAATGGAACTTTACCTTATAACGACATCATGGAAATCAATGAGAGGTCCATAGCGTGATCGATGCAAATTCCCAGAATTCCCGACGACAGCACAAGTCCTGCAGCGGTCGGGATGATATTCCTTCACATCTGGTTTCGGTGGGAACATCCCAAACAGATCATGGACTGTTTTTTTAAACAAATCGAAGGTGCCCCGTTCATTTTGTAAGAGCTGCAAGAAACACATAGATTTGCAGTTAGAACAAATACAGGTTAAACTATCAGCACATTAAGAGCACTTTTATAATTTCATACCACTACTTTACAGTAAGATATATTTGTTCAACTGCTTGTTCAAAACGTACCTTCCACCATTTGAAAGCTTCCTCTGAGAAATTCATGTTTGCCGACAACAAAGGTTGAACAGATTTGTTGAAACGCTTCTTGTACCACATATCTGTTGAAGGGGAACATTCCTTACAAGCGCAGGTACTTTGTGAGTAGTATGCTGTCCAAAACATGACATTTCCCGTCACCATCATGATAATGAGGAGGATCGTTTTTGAAATCATCTTGTCTGTGTGGTGCTGAAAGGATAAAGCCTGTGGAGACAAATCCAAAATAATGGACTACACGTGAGCTCCAATTGGGATTTCAACATTGATTACTGGAGAAAAATGCAGTTACAGCTAGTGGTGCAAGAAGAACCCCATGATACTGTTTCTCATCAATATATCACAGATATATACAGAACCTGTCTCTGATTGGCTGAAACACCAAACAGATCATTGCAGCATTACCCATAAGCCCTGTTTCCAAAGTGCTGATTCTCTGTCTGTTACTTTAGATGAAAATAAGGAGCCCCTCCCCACGCCCCTCTGAGAGACATTTGGTTACAAAGAACTCAATGGTGCTCTAGAGGACATCCAGGTGATAAGGTGGGGGGGGGGGGGGGTTACCTTGTTGCTGATTGGCTAATTGTTAAACACATGCACTGTCATGCACACATAGACATCAACGTGGGCTTGAGCCCCTGCCCTTTTTCTTCCACCAGAGAAAGTGCCCTTTTTTACCCTTATTATTTTTTTTATAAATGAATATATATCTACTGCTGTTTGGGCACAGTTTCCCTTTCCAAAAAAATATTGATTGAATACAAAATAAAATAAAATATCAGGTCGGGAGATTAGACTGAAGTTCCGTATACATTTATAAATAAATGAGGAAATAAATACACAAATAAATAAATGTGGAAATAAATATACAAATAAATAAATAAAAGAATAAATACTTGAATGTATAAATAAATACATAAAAGTCGAAAATAAAACAGAACACACGTTATTATATATCTTTAATATATTTCTACATTTACGGTCCATCCATCCATCTTCTTCTCCCGCTTATCCGTGGTCGGGTCGCGGGGGTAGCAGTTCCAGCAGAGAGCCCCAAACTTTCTTTTCCCTGGCGACATCAACCAGCTCTGACTGGGTGGTCCCAAGGCGCTCCCAGGCCAGCGAAGAGATATAATCCCTCCACCTGGTCCTAGGTCTACCCCTTGGTCTCCTCCCAGCTGGACGTGCCTGGAACACCTCCCTAGGGAGGCGCCCAGGTGGCATCCTAACTAGGTGCCCGAACCACCTCAACTGGCTTCTTTCGACGCGAAGGAGGAGCGGCTCAACTCCGAGTCCCTCCCTGATGACCGAACTTCTCACCTTATCTCTAAGGGAGACACCAGCCACCCGGCGGAGGAAACCCATCTCGGCCGCTTGTATCCGCGATCTCGTTCTTTCGGTCATGACCCATCCTTCATGACCATAGGTGAGGGTAGGAACGAAAATGGCCCGGTAGACAGAGAGCTTTGCCTTCCGGCTCAGCTCCCTTTTCGTCACAACGGTGCGGTAAAGCGACTGCAATACCGCTCCCGCTGCTCCGATTCTCCGGCCCATCTCACGCTCCATTGATCCCTCACTCGAGAACAAGACCCCGAGATACTTGAACTCCTTCACTTGGGGTAAGGACTCATTCCCTACTTGGAGTGGACAGTCCATCGGTTTCCTGCTGAGAACCATGGCCTCAGATTTGGAGGTGCTGATCCTCATCCCAGCCGCTTCACACTCGGTTGCGAACCGATCCAGTGAGTGCTGAAGGTCGCAGACCGATGAAGCCATCAGAACCACATCATCTGCAAAAAGCAGTGGTGCAATCCTTAGTCCACCGAACTGCAGACCCCCCCCCCCCCACGACTACGCCTCGAAATCCGATCCATGTATATTACAAACAGGATTGGTGACAAAGCGCAGCCCTGGCGGAGGCCAACCCTCACCGGAAATGGGTCCGACTTACTGCCGAGGACCCGGACACAGCTCTCGCTTTGGGAGTACAGAGATTGGATGGCCCTGAGTAGAGACCCCCTCACCCCATACTCCCGCAGCACCTCCCACAGTAACTCCCTGGGAACCCGGTCATACGCCTTCTCCAAGTCTACAAAACACATGTAGACCGGATAAGCGTACTCCCAGGCCCCCTCCAGGATCCTTGCGAGAGTAAAAAGCTGATCCGTCGTTCCACGACCAGGACGGAATCCGCATTGTTCCTCCTCAATCTGAGGTTCGACAATCGGCCTGACCCTCCTTTCGAGTACCTTGGAGTAAACTTTCCCGGGGAGGCTGAGTAGTGTGATGCCTCTGTAATTGGCACACACCCTCTGATCCCCCTTTTTGAAAAGGGGGACCACCACCCCGGTCTGCCACTCCTTCGGTACCGTTTCCGACTTCCACGCAACGTTGATGAGACGTGTCAACCATGACAGTCCCTCAACACCCAGAGCCTTCAGCATTTCCGGGCGGATCTCATCCACCCCCGGGGCTTTGCCACTGTGGAGTTGTTTGACGACCTCAGTGACCTCCCCCCGGGAGATTGGCGTTGATCCCCCGTCATACTCCAGCTCTGCCTCTAACATAGAGGGCGGAGTTGTCGGGTTCAGGAGTTCCTCAAAGTGTTCCTTCCAACGTCCCAACACTCCATCAGTTGAGGTCAACAACGTCCCATCCTTACTGTACACAGCTTGGATGGTTCCCTGCTTCCCCCTCCTGAGGTGTCGGACAGTTTTCCAGAACAACTTTGGTGCCGCCCGAAAGTCCTTCTCCATGTCTTCTCCGAACTTCTCCCACACCCGCTGCTTTGCCTCGGCCACGGATGAGGCTGCTGCCCTTCGGGCCTGTCGGTACCTTGCAACTGCTTCGGGAGTCCCCCGGGATAACAAATCCCTGAAGGCCTCCTTCTTCAGTCGGACGGCTTCCCTGACCACCGGTGTCCACCAGGAGGTTCGAGGGTTACCGCCCCTTGAGGCACCTAAGACCTTGAGACCACAGCTCCCCACCGCGGCTTCGGCAATAGAGGCTTTGAACACCGACCACTCTGGTTCAATGTCCCCAACCTCCACAGGAATGCCCGAAAAGCTCCGCCGGAGGTGTGAGTTGAAGGCCTCCTGAACTTGGGCCTCCTCCAGACGTTCCCAGTTCACCCGAACTACACGTTTGGGCTTACCAGGTCTATCCAGAGGCTTCCCCCGCCACTCGACCCAACTCACCACCAGATGGTGATCAGTTGACAACTCCGCCCCTCTCTTTACCCGAGTGTCCAAAACATACGGCCTCAGGTCCGATGATACGATAACGAAATCGATCATGGACCTTCTGCCTAGGGTGCTCTGGTACCACGTACACTTATGAGCATCCTTATGTTCGAACATGGTGTTTGTTATGGCCAATCCATGACTAGCACAGAAGTCCAGTAACAAACCACCACTCCGGTTCAGATCAGGGGGGCCGTTCCTCCCAATCACGCCCCTCCAAGTGTCTCCATCATTGCCCACATGTGCGTTGAAGTCTCCCAGCAAGACTAAGGAGTCCCCTTCAGGAGCCCCATACAGGACTCTTTCCAGGGTCTCCAAGAAGGCCGAATACTCTGAACTGCTGTTGGGTGCATAAGCACACACAACAGTCAGAGTTTTCCCCCCCATAACCCGCAGGCGTAGGGAGGCGACCCTCTCGTCCACTGGGGTAAACTCCAACAACGAAGCGTACTCCCAGGCCCCCTCCCGTAGGTGGTGGGCCCGCGGGACAGAGAAGCGGAGGTGTTGCCCACGTTGCCTTTTCGGGCTGGGCCCGGCCGGGCTCCGTGGCAAGCCCGGCCACCAGACGCTCGCCGACGAGTCCTCCTTCTGGGCCTGGCTCCAGAAGGGGACCCCGGGCTTCCTCCGGGCCGGGTATCCTCACTTCTTGTTTTTCCTTTCATGAGGTCTTTTGAACCAATCTTAGTCTGGCCCCTTGCCTGAGACCAATTTGCCATGGGAGACCCTACCAGGAACACAAGGTTCCAGACAACACAGCCCCCAGGTTCATCAGGGCACACAAACCTCTCTACCACGGTAAGGTGCTGGTTCTTCAGAGAGGTCACTTACATTTATTTATTTATGTATTTCTGTGTCCGTATGCTAATGAGGTGGGCGGTCCTAACCTCAGTCTGAAGCATGATTGGTTACAGGAGTGTGATAATTTCTGACAGATTGGGTTTAGCAGAAGTGGCATGATTTTGTGCTCAGGAGGAGTATTACCCAAAAAGTACACAGTAAAAGTACTTCATTTTATTGTTGGTCGCAGTCAAACTAGGACTGCCTCCAACAGTGTCCGTTTTATTAAGAATTTATGGTAAAAATGATTTGTATCGCTCTGAAAAAGAAAGTAGAAAAAACATGCATTATTTTACTCTTGTGCTTTTACTCAGAGCCGCTTCTCAGCGATTACCGTAAAGGCGTGATAAATCGTGCACTCAAAAATGAAGAGCTGCTGATGCTGAGGTGACCGCAGCAACGAACGAGTGCTTCAATAACATTTGGGGGCAAGTCCTATACATCGTTCCACATGGAACTGGACATAGTCTTTTGGTTCTCCATTCTCTAAATGGTTCGCTCATGATCTCCAATGGCTCTTAAACCAATAACCATAAATGAATCTGAGTACATTTGAATTGTCAACAATTACAACTGTGGATAAACCATGGATGTATTATATAAAGATAAGGGCTAAACAGCAATGCTCCTCCTGCATTCGAATCAGCGCTGTCAGCCAGGCGTTAGAAGTAGAGCCCAATCTGCCAGAAATGATCACACCCAATAACCAATCATGCTTCAGACTGAGGTTAGGACCGCCCACTTAAATGTAAATGACCGTACATTTAGAAATAAAGATATATAATAACGTGTGTTCTGTTTTATTTTCGACTTTTATTTCGACATCCCGGAAAGTTGAAAATGTACGCTAAGGGCCCCCCCCTTGCGTTGGAAATAGCCGACACAGGGGACTTGACATAACGTCAACATAGGCCGACCTGGGAGTGAGGATGTGTTGTCTAAGCTGCTGCTGATAGTGCTCGTAGCAGCGCTGCTGCCAAAAAGGTCTGTCAATTTGCGACATTTATATGCTTCACCTGCGAGTGACTTCACCTTTTTTTCTCTCGCCTTCTCGGCCCCACCTTTTTCTTTTCGTTTTCTTTGATTTGTATCCATGTTTCTTCATTCTCCCTGTCTGCCGCGGCGTCTAATCCCTTCTCTTCGTGTGGCTGGTCTTTTTTCTTCTTAGTGTGTGATTATTTGACAGATAAGAACCACACAACTGCATTAGCGGCCGCTGTCAGCCGTTAGCGCAATTTAAATGATGATTCTACAGATGGCCAGTAACCTGTAACGTTATCACAATCGTCACATCGATATGCAAATTAGGCCTAATTCAAATGCGCTAATTTGCATGCAGTCACCAAGGAATTGCAGGTGAAAAGGATCAAACAAAAAAACGCATCACCTCACAACTTCCCCAGATAGTTACTTACGTCAAGTCAGTATTTTCCCCTGAAATGTTATGTTTAAATGCAGATTAGCTTTAAATCTATAGATGAATTCAGACATGGTAGTAAAACGAACACCATTTATATGTGTTTCTTGAAAGTTGTATTTCCATTAGAGTGAAAGAAAACATGGAAGCAAAATAGACCAAAATAACAAGTACATGAAAAAACGATATTTTCGCCTGTCCTTAAACAGTAACTTCATAATTTTGATTGTTGGCTGCTCATTTAATAACTATTAATTGTACTAGTTTGTTGTCTGCTCTTGTGCATTATGAATACTAAAGAAGACCATTGTCTCCGTGTTAACTGATTATTTTGCAGAAGTCTGTTGAGTATTAAACAATTGCGTGAGTGTGAGGGTATTAAAATAAATATGTCAGTAAGTCAGAGATGTGCAACTATATTTAACCTTTTGTTTTTAAACGTTGTTTTATAAATGATTATGGGAAGTGCCCTTTTTCTCACTTGAGCACCCGCCCCCCAAAACATCTGTGCACCTCCCTGGTTACACAAGACAACACATCGTTATGACATCATAAAGTGGCCAAAATCTGATCAGCTCTTTTTCAGACAGGTTTTTATAGAAATGGTTCAGGACAAAAAGTGAGTTTTCTGAAACTTTCGGAATCTCTTTCCACAGAGGGGACACGTGTTTATGTATAAAACACATGAACAAATGGATTTTGCATAAGAGGTGACCTTTAAGTGAAATAATATAATAAACTGCTTTCAGATTTTATTCTCCGGAGATCTAGAACAAACTTCTTCAACATTTTCGGTCTGCCATATGGTGGCCGAGAGGTAAAAACGCTACAACGGCCCAAAACTGCTGCTTGACAACATCTAAATAATAATATCTGAACGTCAAGCGTTCTGGTCCCAGCTGTTTATCACTTTTTAGTTTCCCCTGGTCCCCGTTGTGTTTTGAGCTTCTTGCATGTTTTGTATTCGCAGCGCTTCGTTTATGCAGTGCCTTTAGTAAACCCTGCATGTTATCAGGTTGAGGAAATGTTTTCCTCATTTGCATGGTATTGGCACATTTGTGTTTTTAAATGTGCATAGCTTCTGAAGTTGCTGCATATTTCCCTACTGTTACCGTGGCGCGTGTGCACCTGTTGACCATCGAGGTACTTTAAAATGAGCCCAAAAACTATTTTTACTGAGTTCATTTAACTTTATAATCACTTTTTCTGAATTGTTTTGCATCATTTAATTTCACAAAGTCAATCTTTAACTACCTTCTATCATTTTTATGAATTGCCTTTTTTCCGTTTTATTAATTTTATTGTTCAATGCTTTTTTAAAGCACTTTGAATTGCCTTTTTGTCTGAAATATGCGTTTTAAATAAACCAACTTTAACTTTAATCTTAAAAGTAGCATTCTTAAACTGTTAAAATAGTAAAAAGTCCTGAATTTAACATCTTACTTGAGTAAAAGCACAAAAGTATTGACTTCAAAATATAAGTACTTATTATGCGTGATGGCCCATTTCAGTGTTCAATGTTCAATGTTACCTGATCAGAGAGCATCCACTTCAGGTGTGATAATAGTCCAAATGGAATAAAGCAGTGATAAACTGGTTAAAAGACCAATGGTGCGCTTCCCATCTCTCTCAGCTCGTCTGCTGATTGGCTCATCGGTTTTGGAGGCGGTCCCTAGCGCAGGTGTCCAATATCAACTCGGCTGCTCCGATTTTGAGACTCGTTTTTGTGTCATATATAAAATGAACAGTTTAAAAAAAACCTGTGTTAAAAATGTGTTTTTTGTTTGGTATTACGTTATGTGAAAACTTTTTTTTTTGTGGCCAAAGATCAGTGTAAAAATACTAAAAATATACAAATCAGACACCCACAGCATGTCGACTCCCTGCTCCTCTCCTAAAGTCGATTATATGAAATCGTGTTATATGGTCATAATCTATTTGAAAATGGTTAATATATATATAAAAAAAATGCAGATATAGGTCCATCTCTTCCTCCTCGAGCTGGACTCAAAGCTAAATGAAGCTCAGCGCAAGTTCTTAAAGACTCCGCAGCAGCTGCTTATTGTCAGCTCATCTCGGCTTTCTGCTCGAGAGGGACCCTCCTACTTCCACTTCCTATGAGGTAGCCCCTTCTTGTCATTGAGCAACACCATGTTATTGACTGTAAAGTGGAATAACCTGTATTAGTGAACACAAGCTATGACATTTCACCTCTATCTCAGCATCACCGTGCTGCAGCCAAACTTTAAAATGGTTCTCCTCTCTCCTGCAGTCAGCTGTGATGTCAGGTGTTCATGCTGCCGCCCGCCTCCTCCCCATCCACCTCATTTCATCACATCCAGTGCCAAGAGAGTTAATCCAAAAACCTCATCACACCCCCTCTTCATCCCATCTCCTCATCAAATCCAGATCTTCAGCATCACCATCAGTGTCTAGACCCCGGGGCAGGGGCGGACTGGCCATTGGGAATACCGGGAGTTTCCCCGGTGGGCCGGTGCTGAGTGTGTGCCGGAGGGCCAAAAAAAAATAAAAAAGTTTATAAAAATAAAAAAAATAAAAATCTTTTTTGCTTACCTAAATCCTACCGGCCCACATTTGTAAGTGTTCCGGCCCAGCCCAGCCCAGTGGGGTGTGGCCAGGGTTATGTTGTAACGGAATACATGTAACGGCGTTATGTAATCAGAATACAAAAATCAAGTAACTGTATTCAGCTCGCGTTACATTTGAAAAACGAGTAATCTGATTACAGTTACTTTCGTAAACCTGAAGTGAATACATTTTGGAATACTTATAGGAATTATTGGTGGAAAGATTTACTCACAACATTTAATATTCATTACTAAAGGTACAGCCAAATCATCACAGCGCACAAAACCGCGCAGATGGACCAAAAAGGGGAGCGTTTGAAAAAAATGTGCGGGTCCGCTCAGTGAAACAATAACAACATAACACGGAGGAACAAAAGTCTGCGTTTAAATCGTGTGTGTGTGTGTGTGTGTGTGTGTGTGTGTAGAGGTGTGTATGGTTAAAACCAGTGTTGTGCTAGTTACTGAAAACCAGTAACTAGTTACCATTACTAGTTACTTCATTTCAAAAGTAACTCCGTTACTTTACTGATTACTTACACCAAAAAGTAATGCGTTACTGTGAAAAGTAACGTTTTAGTTACTTAAAAAAAGGGCTCCCATTATATTAATGCCCTTATAGCCTTCATTTCAGTACTGTTATTGCATTGGAGAATAATACAATCTGTTGATCAACTTCACATGCATTGTATGCAATCTGGATAGCATCGATATTAGCTGGCTTTACATTTTTGTATATTCTTTCTCCAGGTAGTTGGAAAAAGTGTTCTGTTTCATATGCCGTGTGCCGCCCGGACATGCTATCATGCTAACTAGCTCCCTGAAAGCGGCTGACTCCACTGTAGCAACAGCCTGCATGTGTTCTACAACATACCGTGCAATGGCTCTATCGACTTTCCTCTGGCTAGCAGTCCCTTGGTTAAAATCCAGCCGCTGTTGCTTCGGTGCAGGTGGAGGTGGAGTGGCGTCGGCTGAGTCTCTGTGGTCTTAGCTCCTAGCTTCGTCCCAGCATGTTGTTTCTGCAGATGTTTTAAGAGATTTGAATGACTGGTTTGGGCACATAGGCTCTTTGACCCGCCAGGACACAACTTACATTTAACTAAAACGTTATTTTCTTTGTGCTCGACAAAAGTGAAATAGTGAGAATATCTCCAGGTGGAGAAACTAGACTTGAGCTCCGCCGCCGCCATGATAGTCTTGTTAGTAAACAACACAAACACGCCCACAGCCCATCTCCGCATGTGACACAGGAAGTATTTAAGTACATTTACTCAAGTACTGTACTTAAGTACAGTTCTCATCTCTGCTCACCTGGCTATTGACTATATAAAAAAACTAACGCAGTAACGGAGTAACGCACCATGTAGTAACGGTAACTGAGTTACTGAATTTAAAAAGTAATGCGTTAGAGTACTAGTTACTGCCAAAAGTAACGCGTTAGTCCCAACACTGGTTAAAACACATCAGCCACACCGCTCTTTAGCCTTTCTAATGATTCTGAAGGTACACACAGTGAAGGCACTGCGTGAAAGGCACTGCACGCTCGTCTTCTCAGAGGCTGAGTTAACCCTCCCGCTGCCTCCTGGCGCTGCAGAGATGTCATGAAGTGAAGGAGGTTTTCCTTCTATAAAACAGCTGTGGGCAGCAGATACTGTGAGAGTCACAGACATGAATACATAGATCAAGGCAGACTGGTGCACACACTCTCCTGTTTTGCCAATCCGGTGCTTAAACAAATATAGCTCTACACCCCTGGCCGAAATGTCCTTAAAATGAAGTCCGAGTTCGACATTTTAATTAATGTCCTGCCAACACTGGCAGGACAGAAGGCGACACGCCCTTTCTAAGCCATGTCCTCACATCCCAAGCTGCATCCCCAAAAAGTTTATTATGTTGTTACAACAGGGTTCAGGGGGAGTGGCTGTACGGCTGTACCAGGGTTTCCGTTAGCCGGTAATTACCGGTTTTTAGCTGGTAAAATTTATAAAAAACCGGTAAATTCAAAACCTGACGGTCAAAATGTCTGGTAATAATTAGGGAGGCTCCGATCGATCGGCCGCCGGTCATTATCGGCCGATATTCACTCTTAATAGTTTGATCGGTGCTCTCTATAAAGGCCGATCAGGAGAGCTGGATCTGATCGATATGGACATAAACGCGAGTGAAGTGTAACCAGACGCGAGAGAGATCAGATCGGCTGCTGAGTCTGACGGAGACACGCAGCTCTGCATAATCACCTGAAGCCCCGCCCTCTGTTTAGCGAGCTGCAGGAGCTGCATGAGAAACTGACGTGCTGTCAGGAGAGAGAGAGGGGAAAAGAGAGGATCCGTTTCTCCCGTGTTATTATTCAAAGTTGATGTAAACTTCTGAATAATGTACGTTATCTACTACAAGTAGTTTGTTTGAATGTAATAATTATGTTGTTTGTTGTGGAATCATTTATTGAAAAATGAATCTGAATTTTTCGATCTGTTACGATTATAAACTGAAGCAGTATAAAAATGAGCCCCGTGAACTGAGTTTTAAACTGAAGCATATCTGCTCATAGTCCGGTAATTACCTGCTAACGGAAACTCTGCTACACAACTCTTATTATTATTATTGAAATATGACCGGTAAGTTTCAAATTAGTCCGGTAAAATGAATTCTGCCCGGACATTTGACCGGCGAGAAAAAATCCTAGCGGAAACCCTGGGCTGTACCCGTAGGATAGAAAAGGGGGAAGTGACGTCTGACTCAGAGGTCGCGCGGCTGTGGAGAAGAACGTGTTGCCCACATTCTGTTACTGAGTTTAGGCTAGTTAGCTAGCAGGTTTATTGTTTTGGGTGCAGTCACTTTTGCCTCCACTTGCTGTTCAAATAAATGTTGAAAGAAAAAGTTAATCTGTTTACAGTTCTGTTTTATATGGGTGTTGAAGAAGAAGAAGAAGAAGAAGAAGAAGAAAGAAGAAGAAGAAGAAGAAGAAGAAGAAGAAGAAGAAGAAGAAGAAGAAGAAGAAGAAGAAGAAGAAGAAGAAGAAGAAGAAGAAGAAGAAGAAGAAGAAGAATTGGGAGGGATGAAACCATCTTTAATGGTCACACATGCAGAGCACACAGCACACACAGTGAAATGTGTTCTCTGCTTTTAACCCATCCTAGTACCAGGAGTCTAGCACTAGGAGCAGTGAGCAGCTATTGTACAGCGCCCGCGGAGCAATGGGAGTGAGGGGGGAAGGGGGATGTCTGGTGCCTTGCTCAAGGGCACCACGGCAGGAGGTGAACTGGGACCTCTCCAAGTAGAAGTCCACACTCCAAATAGGTCTGGTCGGGGACTTGAACCGGTGACCCTACGGCTCACAGTCCAAGCCCCTACTGACTGCCGTAGATTTAGTCCCTAATTTTGCTCTCAAAATGGACCAGATTGATGCATTTAACTTCAACATTTAAAAAAAAATCTTATCTTCCCGGGGGAACATGACCCCGGACCCCCCTAGAGGAGGTGAGGTCCACCACCTGCCCACACCCCCTGTTAAATTGTCTCACCCACATTGACGATGCTTCCTACGCCCATGTTTTATTCCATGTGTCAAGTGAGGCAAATTGGGTCAAAATGTTATTGCATCAAAGATCTGTTAACATTAAAATCACTAAATATATGCTGTAACTATTTTGCTCTAGGCAACTCAAGGGCTCATGTAATGTGATTACTATATGAATAATGGTCCAAAATAACATAAAATGCATAGGGTTTTTTGTTAAGTAACATACTTTCGTCGCCGGCCGGCCGATACATGCCGCACATTAAGTGGGCCTGTCTGTCAATTAATCCCCGGGTCACTTTTTCCCCCCAGTCCGCCCCTGCCCCGGGGGGTTCCCTATATGCTCACGGCTGCATTTCCCCTTTAGATATACGATTTGAGGATCGGGGTCTAATCGCCAATTTAACATTTATCATATTCATGTGTCAATAAATGTTCTTTAAACAAAATGAAGTCTCTCCGGATTGAAATGAACACACCTTTAGAAATACACATACAGTTTAGCACATTTAGTGTAAATATGCACATTGACATCGCTTTTACCACTCTTATTTATTTATCTATTTGCGTGTCTTTTTTTTTACTGCAGTGAGAGTTGCCAAAGAAACGTCGTTGTAGCCTACTGTATGATGACAATAAAGATATATTCTATAAAAAGCAGTAAACCATCGGATCACTTCTCCAGGAAACTGTCTTTCCTCGGAGCTCCGTCTGCTGATGCGGTGTTAAGGAGTCGTGCATGGTGGAGTCACACATTCTGATGAGTTCAGGTTGGCTGGAAGCAGAGCCATATAATAGAAGAGTTACGACAACGGAAGTCCAACAACGGTTATCCTCACGTGGTTCATGGAGACGAGGATCGTTCCCCGGAAGTTCATGGCGGGCAATGTGAATTGATAACAGGAGATAGAACTACGATTTTTGGTAATTATTAGTGAATAAAGGTTTTGATTTGCAATATTTATACAACAAATCGATATGTGTATGTATTTACATCAATATGTTTTAAAAAAAAAAATAGAATTTGCTAATATTAAAGGTGGGGTAGGTAAGTTTGAGAAACCGGCTCGAGATCGCTAGAATTTGAAAATACACAACCGGAGAAAATCTGCCACTTCCTTACAGAGCCCCTCCCCCAACACACACGAACGCGCACATGACCAATGAGGGCACGAGATAAGTTTGTGCCCCGATTGAAGGCTGACAGGCAGGTAGGTTGTACTTTTTACAGTATTACGGCTTCTACAGATGACATTTTTTTATGGATTTTTTGTCAAAGCACTTAAGATATTCATTGCTATCGGGATGTTAAGAGCATTCCATGGAATATAACAAAAAGTGTATCTCGAGCCGGTTTCTGAAACTTACCTACCCCACCCTTAAGTGATAATATTAGGATTAGTGTGAACAACTAGTTTACATGTTACTAACAGTGCCTTGGTTAAAGAGCCTGTTGCTGTTTATTTATAGCTTTGAATTCTTTAAAACCAATATTATCTTCTTAAACTTGTATGGTAGTCAGGAGCATCACTTTCTAATGTTTATTGATATATTTAGAGGGAGGGGATCTAAAGTAATGCTTTAAAATTCAGATTAGATTCATGTCTACCATTTTCTTAAATTCATGGTAGTTTCAGTAATCCCCTGGTAATTGAGGACACAAGTTATCTAAATGACTAATGTCATCTTTATGGCTTTCAGAAAGGACAGGAGACCGACAGGTGACTATCAAAGGACTAGCAGCAGCAGCAGCAGCAGCATGATGATGATGATGATGATGATGATGATGATGTTAAATGTGTTGTTTTAGGAACATCCATTGCAAATACATGGAATTCAATAAACATTGAATAGCATGTCATGCAGTTTGTCGGTGCCTCTTCCTCCGTGTTGTCCTGGTTTGCTGTGCTGCCTCCTAGTCGCCACCATGGTTTGCTGTGCTGCCTGGGGATGCTCAAATCTCTCAGAGAAAGGAGTACGAATGTACGGCTTCCCCACTGACACAGAGCGGAGGAAGCAGGAGCAATTTCACGACCAACAGCAAAAACATATGTGAGGTAATTATATACAAACACTGCATTTGCACTTTTTCACAAAACGAAAACCACACCATTGGGAAAGCTCAATGTTTTGTTTAATTAAAAAAAACAGGGAAAGGCTTGAAAGACACAGAGTTGAGACTCAGGGTGCAGGGTGAGGGTCTCAGGGCAGGTATTCAGGCTCCACTGAATCCCCCTCTGGTTCTTGTGCTGAAAGAGGGAGTAACAGACCGGAGAAAGGGTTATACACACACAGCACACCTGTTGGATGGGAAATTGCCTTGGGGAGATAAGGTGTGGTCTCTGTTCCCAACTGAAGTTATGGAACTTCATTATTTGTGAGTTTAACAAAGTATGACAAATGGCATTAGTAACAGATGTGATATGCATTTCTATAAAGTTGTCTCACATTCTTGGTCATATTTTATATACAGTATGTAATGAGTATAACATGTCCAGTAAGTATAAAGTGTTTCCTAATACTGTGTATTCAACCACTATGGAATATGTATGTGGGCAGACAAAACTGAGTTGTTCTGTGTGTGAAGTAACCTCAAGTCACTCCGCAGGCACATGTTGATGCAGACCAGTTTGTCATGACAAAAAAGGGCAAGACTAGGCTGAGAGCAGAGGCTATACCCACCATCTTCGTGCATCGCCCTGTGGTCAAAAAGAGAAGGGCCCCTGCACCACGATTCACCCCGGGACCTGTATCTACAAAGCCCATAGCTTTGATCTGATTTCATCTCGCCATCCAATTACAGCCTTGAGCAGGCTCAAGATGGAGGAGTACCAAAAGGCCATCACCGTCCTCCAGAACATCGTCCATCTGTTTCGTGGGACAAAGATAGGTCAAAAGGGAGGTTGGAAGCCTGTTCAAACAGGGGTGATAATGGCAACAACATCAATGTTGGCCATACAAGAGGAGATGCTTACACAAGGACACAGGTTTGTGTTAACGTCAAGGTTCACACAAGACTGCCTTGAAAATACATTCAGCTGTGTGAGGTCTAAAAATCCTGTCCCAACTCCAGTGGAATTCCATCATGCACTGAGAATCATATCTGTGGGGCAGTTCCTCACCACCATCAGCTCTGGGAGCTACCAGGAAGACCACAGTAGCTTTTTGGCAGACTTCCTGGACACAGTAACATCACTGCCCCTCCACCCGTAACATCACTGCCCCTCCACCCGTATCATCACTGCCCTCCACTTGCCAACATCACTGCCCTCCACCTGCCAGCACCCAGCTAACATCACTGCCCCTCCACCCCGTAACTTCACTGCCCTCCACCTGCCAACATCACTGCCCCTCCACCTGCAAACATCACTGCCCTCCACCTGCCAACATCACTGCCCCTCCACCTGCAAACATCACTGCCCTCCTTCAGCCAGCACCCAGCCAGAGGAGCGCAAACAACAAAAACAAGCAAGGTGTCCCGTCATGTACCTGGATGTTTGGGTTGGCAAAATGGAGTAAGAGAGGGACTTGATGGCTCTCTACTCATGTTGTTACAGTTGTCTTGGTTACAGCTCTCAAGTTTTTTTTTTTGCCATTTCCACATCTTTAGAAAATATGAAATAAAAAATTGAAGTGAAATCAACCTCTTCTCTGGAGAACACACTTTGATTTCTCTGTCTTGTGAGTTTGCAGTCTTGCAGTTTTGCTCCTCCACCTGTAACATCACTGTCCCTCCACCTGCCATACAGTAGGTTACTAACAAGATTACTTATATAATACAGTGATAGAATACATGTTTAGTATGCTTACTTATATAAAACAGTAGTATTAAACTTACCTTGTGTTTTCACTCTCATTTAAGTCCCTTTCCCTTTGCCATCAATCCAGAATCAGCTGAGCTGCAACATTATACAGACTGGTAATAATCAACAGAATCACAAGGACACAATATGGCTCTGCTAAAAACACTCACTCTTACATGCACCAAAGTTATATGTATCTAATATTTAACTCCCTCCACCCCCACATACAATCCCGTTTAGAAGCCCCTCTTCTCTAATTCAACAACGTTGGACGAAATGACATTAAGAGAACGGAATTTACAATTGAAAGGCTGTTCAACGTGTGTTGCTAACTTGATCCGGTATCCTAGCTTAATCTGTTATCTGTAAACGTTCCCTAAATCTACTAATTTAGGGATAATCCACTGACATCCTTTAATACACATGTTCATTTGAATCAGATGTACTGATAATATCAGCAATATAAATCTTTAAACTTCTTCTTACCTTTAAAAGTCCGTCACAAACGGTCTATTATGCTGCAACTCTACAGCTCTGCTAGCCTTGGCGCTAACTTCCGGGGAACGATTGAGAGGCTCCACGATCCGCCATTGCTGTAAAAAAGTGGTCCATTGGAGTGAACGGAGATGACGTAACTCTCAGTCTATATGGCGCTGCTTCACATTATCAAATCAAAGTGTGATTGATTCAGGTTTTTATACAGACTTGCATTTGAAAAAGATTATGTAAACTGGGATCCTATTTCCACAAACTAGTGCAGGGTAAGGGTAAAAGCCTGAGCCAGCTGATTTTCAGTTTCACTGGCGCCTCCAATGTAACCATTGGCCCAGAGGCATTTGACACAAATTGACCCCAATAATATTTGTTATGTTTTATTGTAATGTAGAGACAAGGGTTTTAGTGACAATCATGTATTGCTTTACAATTATATGTAAAAAAAAAAAAAGTCTAAATATGATATTTGGCCTCAAAACAAATTTGGCACCCCTCCGATCTTTGACGCCCCCCAGGTTGGGAACCACTTTGAAGGTCCCAACGAGCACGGTGGTCTCCATCATTTGCAAATGTAAGAGGTTTGAAACCACCAGGACTCTTCCTAGAGCTGGCTGCCCAAACCAAACTGAGCATCGGGGGAGAATGGCCTTAGTCAGAGAGGTGACCAAGAACCCAATGATCACTCCGACAGAGCTCCAGTGTTCCTCTGTGGAGATGGGAGAACCTTCCAGAAGGACAACCATCTGTGCAGCACTCCACCAATCAGGCCTTATGGTAGAGTGGCCAGAAGGAAGCCACTCTTCAGTAAAAGGCACATGAAAGCCCCCATGGAGCACCTAGAGGACTCTCAGACAATGAGAAACCACTTTGTCTGGTTTGATGAAACCAAATTTGGCCCGAATGCCAAGCATCATGTCTGGAGGAACCCAGGCACAGAAGCAGGAAGTAGGAGACTAGTCAGGATCAAGGGAACGATGAATGCAGCAATGTACAGGGAGATCCTTGATGAAAACCTGCTCCAGAGCGCTCTGGACCTCAGACTTGGGCCAAGGTTCACCTTTCAACAGGACAACGACCCTAAGCACACAGCCACGATAACAAAGGAGTGGCTTCAGGACAGGCCTGTGAATGTCATTGAGTGGCCCAGCCAGAGCCCAGACTTGAACCGGATTGAACATCTCTGGAGAGATGTGGAAATGGCTGTGCACCGACGCTCCCCATCCAAGCTGGTGGAGCTTGAGACGATCTGCAAAGAAGAATGGGAGAAACTGCCCAAAGACAGGTGTGCCAAGCGTGTAGCATCATACTCAAGAAGACTTGAGGCTGTAATTGCTGCCAAAGGTGCTTCAACAAAGTATTGAGTAAAGGGTGTGAATACCTATGTGATATTTGAGTGTTTTGTTTTAATTAATTAGCAAATATTCTTTAAAAACGTTTTCACTTTGTCATTATGGGGTATTGTGTGAAGAATGTGGAGAAAATAAATGAATTCAATCCATTTTGAAATAAGCCTGTAACATAACAACATGTGGAAACACTGAAGGGGTATGAATACTTTCCGGATGCACTGTATATCTTCCCTTCTAAAAGGGGAACATTAATAATCTTTTTTCTCAAAGTAATGATAAACCTGTGAGTTGGATGTAGAAAAGTCAGAATCAATATAGATGTTTTTTATTTTAAAGTAAATTCAGATTGAACACAGTAAAGTAAATTATTGTGTCCGTCCAAAAAAAAACATTACTTATAGTGAAAACCAGCCTTGATGGGATGGTAGACTAAAAGCTTTAGGAATCCAAACTATAACATATAATAAGTACCCTGTATCAAGATTGATGCAAAACAAGTGATATTTTACCTTTTTAGAGATTTAGCACAACAAAAACACTTCTGGGGTCATTTGGGTGCGTTTTCCATATCTCTGGAACCCCTTGGTCGATGTTGATGATTGACAGCTCCTTTTAACCGTTAGAGCCAATAGAATCGAGGGGAAGTTCCTAAAATCCATCTAAACATTACCCATTGGTGAATGAGAGTGATGCGCAGCCAGAATGCCCAGAACCGGAAACTCTCATACACTCTATGAAAACTCTGTTTATTGACATACATGTTATGATGGATTATCAGTAATAATTTCAAAGTGACACGGAGACATTGGATTAACCTTTAGCAAAGTTGGTATGCGTTTGGATGCCCTTGAACACAACTTTTGATCAGAAAACAGCAAAGGTAAGACGTATTTGCCGTTTTGGCCCCTTAACCCTGTAAGGCCCACTGTTGTAGTTTGACAACATTACTTTAAGCTATCCTAAAAAAGTCAGTAAGTGTTTTAGTTTTTTTAAAGACTACATTTACATAGTCAAAAGGTCCTTTTGTTCAGCCTCACAATGCTATTGGGTAGTACATGTGTTTATAGGTCCTGCCCTCTGGCCATACAGTACACTCACACAACTTCCGAATCTTCAAACGATCAAAATATCTTTCTTTTATCGGACTGGATTTGTCAGATTCAAGTTAGTAAAATGCCTCAATGCCTTTTGTGATTATTACAATGTCTTCAACATATACATATTTAGTTATTGTGGAATACATTCATCAAATTGGATTTTGAGCAGCTTATGTCTTTGTTGTAATATTACAATATATTTGTTGTGTGGTAGTCAAAATAGCATGAGCACCTGTCATGGACCCCGCCCTTCTTATATGTTCACATGTGAAAATAAAACAGCAATAGGAAAAAATAATGTATTTGATAATTCACTATAACTAAGTTCTAAATGTGTCCTCTGTTAAGATTTAGAATTAAGACCCGAATTGAATAAATTAATACATTATTTCTGATAAAAGTATGTGAAATGATATCTGTAGCAATATTTTAAACTCTACTTGTATCTTATCAGTTAATTAGTTACACAATACATTTAACTCTTCTCTGGTTCTGGCAGAAACCGTTTCTGAAATGTTTTGGGACACTTTTAGTATTATAATTAGCCAGACAGCATTGTGTGTTGAACTGGTTTACCTGCTTGTGTGGGTGTAGGTATTTATTTTATTATTTGCATCGGGACACCTGGAAGGGGGTGGTGCATGTATTCCTTTGTCCCACCACCCTATCTATTCCTTCAGGTAATCTATTACAATATAATAAGCATATTATTGATACATATTTATTAATTACTTTGTCCATTTCAGAATGCCACCAGCAAAGAGAGGTCCTCGATTCAGTGTGCAGGATGTGATGCCATCCAAAACGGAGAAAGTGGGTGAGAACTGGAATCTCTGATGATCTGTGACTTTGATGTGTACCAAGGCAGTGTCGATGGGATACGAGCCAAGTCTGAACCTCGATTGTCAGGTGACGTTGTGATGAAGCTTGCCTCCACGCTTCCAGAAGGTCAGAACTACAAGATCTACTTCACCTGTGTCTCATTGGTAGTGACGCTCCTTGATCGTGGGATTCATTATGCGGGAACAGCCAGGCAGGTGCGCTTACCCAACTGTAACCTTGAAGAGGAGAATAGCTTGAAGAAAAAAGGGAGAGGAAGCTTTGACATCCGAGTGGAGGCCAACCTTCTGTGCTGTCAAATGGTATGACAGCAGAGCGGTACGTACGTACGTACGCTGGTACGTGTACATCTTCTGGCACACCATCATCCTTGCTGTGATCAACGCCTGGCTCCTCTACGAGCGGGACTGCAGAGCTCTAAAGATGGCAAAGCAGGAGATCCTGACCAGGAGACCGTTTCAGGCAGATCTAGCATCCTCTCTCATCCTGGTAAGAATGCATTCTGCTATTTGCCGTTTGTAAAAAAAAATGATATTTGTCTGTAATATTTTTTACTTGTATCCTAATGTATTTTTGACATGTATCTAAATTGATTCTATTCTAATCAGGTGAACGCAACTCCTCTGAAAACACCCAAGAGAGGACGACCATCTTCGGGCAGCGGGAGCCCGGCACCGACGGTGACATCAAGGAGCCAGTTGGTTGCTCAGAAGAGACCCTCCTCAGTTGATGGGAGTCCACCAAGCGGGTGATCCAAGAGATCACAGCCTCCACTGGATGTACGCAAGGACCTAATGGCACATTGTCCAGTGAAGAGAGGACGCTGCTGACACTGCCGTAAAGGGTACACAAACACACAATGCACCAAGTGCGACGTCCGTCTCTGCTTTTCTGACGATAGGAACTGTTTTTGGGACTACCATGGTATTCATATTTAATAAATGACTATTCATACAAAATATGACTGATGTGTGATTATCATTCATGCCATACTGATATAGGGCTAAGTAAGCAATCAATCCTGCAAATCAACCCTTAGTTGTTCAATATATTTATTCAGACAATGTGAGTAGAAATACAGGAATTCTGCTCCCACCTCAGCCCAACGTTGCAATATTACAACATTCACCAACATGTGAAAACGCTTTCTTTCTGCTCCATAGGCTCCCTCCAACAACATCTGAAAGGTCAACAACACAATTAGAATGGTATTCTATATGTGGTCTTTAAAGGGTTAACGTGAAGTTGTGTGTTGTCTGGGTTTGCTTTCGCTGCTGCGAGTCTTGGTCGCACAGTGATCATATGTATACCATTGGAATCTGTGGATTCTCAGCGTTCACATGACATCCATACTGAAAAAATAGGCTGTTGGATTCACTTGATTTTCACATGGTTTCAGAATGTACCACTTGCATCAAAGTGTGATTTGCAGAATTGTCTTTATCTAATTCTGCTCCTTCAAAATGTCAGTTCTTCCCCCACATTAGAATGTTGGGGTGTTTTTATTTGTACTACTTTCTTTACTGCGGTGAGAAACCAAGCCATTATTACACTTTAATGCCATTGCTTTCTTGTATTAGCAGATTACTATTTAAATAATGGATTTGCAAGAACATTTTAAAACAAGTAGTCAATAAAGACAAACACATTTATTTGAACAACATTCATGTATTTTTCTCAAAAAATAAAGCAATATATCCACCAACTACACATCCAGATGAGCTTTTGGTTTTTCCATCATGCAGCCGCAGGAGAATGAACAAATACATTGAAAATAAAGAAATAGAATAAATACATTGTTTTAGTGATGCATGTATTACATTACATACATTACCTTGCCTGTATTCAGTGATGTCATCTATTGTAAATATGTAAAAAAAAAAGTGGTATAACAATGTAGTGGTATTTGTATTCTTGCTTTTAGGATGCCGATCTGGGACTATCGGTGAAAACTAGCCTGTTGGCTAATTCGAGTACATTTACATGTGTTTAATATGTTGATTAATGTACACTGTCCCTTGTTTTAAATCAATTCAATTTTACTTTTTCATTTCATCATACATGTTTTAAACTTTTTGTATTATTATATGTATTCATTTATTAATATTAATATAATTCTTTTGTTTGAATTTATATTTTCTGTTTTTCAAAGTTACATTAGAGAGGATCATTTGGAATCTGGTCCTGTTTTCAATCCAGTTGTACAACGAAGAGAAACCAGAGGTAAAATATTAAAAAAAATCTGATGTATACACAATTGAAGTAAACACACCGCGGTTAATATCCTTCTTCTGTGGCTTCATGTTGATAGCCTGTCCTGCATTGTAAACGAATACAATAAAGACATCAGAAAAGATTAAGCCTTTTCTAAGGTGGCAATATCCAGGTCTTTCTTTCTATTGTCCTCAGTATCCACCATCGCTTGAATCAGAAAGCACAGAAGTTTGAGCAGCAAAACAAACCAAATCGTTTCTCGCACCCCTAGTTTCCACCGGGTCCGTCTGCGGCGCGTTACGGCTGCGCCGCGGTTTTGATCCGGCCTCCTCCGGCGTCATACCCTACCGGGCGCGTTTCACAAGCGTTTCACAAGCATTACGGAAGCGGAGCGTCGTGCCTGCCGGCTCGCAGTCCTTGTTGATTTGGGCATATTTCCTGGACATTTGTACTTCTACAAGAAAGTAAGTAGGCTACGTAGTTAAATGGTTTATTTTTGTGTCTGTTTAAATCGTGTTTATTGTTCTTATTTCCTATTTTGTTGTGTTGTAGACTGCAGACATAATTAATAATAATTGTAATAGTCCAGTTAAAAATCAATCAATCAATCAATGTTTATTTATATAGCCCAATATCACAAATGTTACATTAGTCTCAGTGGTCTTCACAGTATGTCCAGAATATCAGTATGACAATACGACACCCTCTGTCCTTAGACCCTCTCATCGTACAAGAAAACAACATGAATCAAAGATGGGTTGCTGTATTTTAGAGGTAAATAAAAAGCATTCATCATCATAAGTATTCTATATAATTTACACGCAGTGCCTGTAAACCGAAGGAGAACGCTGGCCTTTATTCTCCTACTGGAAAGACTACAGAGGAGGGATGGGGGGAGGAGAAGGAACCGGTTTTGGGGGGTGGGCCGGATGCTGTCACTGTTCCGACATTACCTTACGGCTGCGTCGCGTCGAAAAATAGACTTCAATCCTATTTCGATCGGAGCCCAGCGGCGAGACGCTTCTTGGACGCTTCTGAGCCGTGACGTGGCGCGTCTGGTGGAATAGCACCTATTGACTAGAGTGGCCGCGATCCTTGCGGACGCCGCAACGCACCCGTAACGCGCCGCAGACGGACCCGGTGGAAACTAGGGGTCAGAGATTACTGAGGAACTTCTGGGAAATCATCACACTGTGTTGTAAAAACAAACTGAATCATTTGTTAAGATCAGCCAAACACATCTCTATGTTTGTACACACTGGAGATAGCAGCTGCCACACACTCCTCCAGGTCATCAGGAATATCTTCACCAACGAGCATAACCTGTCTTTTGAGTCAGAGTAGGGGCTTTTATTCATGGCAAGCTATCATCTGCATGTTTGTAGGCCGCCAAATTATTATTTCCTTCACTATATCACATGCATTATTGCCTGTTGTCTTATCCGCGATAGTAATATATATAGTAATAAAGTTGGATTTCTAGTCCTGAAAAGACATGGGAGGCATTACTCTGAACCTAAAACCCTCCTTTATCAGATGGTTGAGGACATTGAGATGTACTTGTGGCAGACATATTGCCAGAGACTGAGTGGGAATGTCCTGAAAGGCATTCCTTCACATCAATGGACGACTAAAGATCTCGCTGTGAAGAAGACTTAAAAGCTGACCGAATTGGACATTTCACCAGATTTATAGGCTGCTATTTAGAGACACTTTTAGGCCCTGCAACGGTGTAAAGGTCTCTATCAACAGACGATGGATTGGACCAGAACATCGCTTGCAAAGACGAGATCTTGATGCCATCGTTTTGAAACAGCCACCTTTTATTTGCTCTTCTTCTGAGGCACCTGTTGAAAGAGCCATAATAAAGACCACATGAAAATAGAGCAAAGTTTGATTTGTCTTGGCCAATATGCAAAGTTGGGGTTTCAGACATTTGCATATCAATAGAACAGCTTTCTCTGCAGTGAAAAAGCAAAACTGTTGGTGTGCATAAGTATAAGTATTGACAATCTTTGTGCTTTATCTTTTGGAAGAATGTCTTGAATCCTTTAGCCTCATTAGTGATGATTTGACTAACGTTTATTACTTACTGATCTCTTATATACTTGGTTTGTTGTGCGAGCATAAAGAGCAGTGGTGTAGTGGGCGTTGGACGCGGGGGTACGCCGTACCCCCACTTATTTGGAGCATGATCTTTTTTGTAATAGTCTAATAAATATAAAATCATTGCCAGTCTTATCAGTTGCAAGTGTGTATTTGTTGTAATAATGACAAAAACATAATACATATCACAGTAATTATAATAAAAAATAAAAACGATTTCCTTAAAGAATTATGATTAGTCATCAGGCTCGTGACCCCGCGGCGAGCTGGGGGTGTGTCAGTGACACACCCACGGCCAGCTTACCGCCCGCCGATTTTGCGGCAGCTCTTTCCCTCAAGAACGCTAACGAAAAAGCTCTATAATGGCAGGCAACCATTTTTTACTTGACTTCTTTTCTAAAAAGAATATAATTCATAAGAAGAAAGAGTCTAGCAGCACCGAAGCTACAAGTGAAGCTGCTACTAGTACTACAGTACATCATCAGAAGAGCCGCCTAAAGACGTGGATAATGCTAGCTAACGTGCACGTTAGCTGCGCTAGCAACGTTCCCCTGGCTAGCTCAAGCTCACCTTTCCCAGAGGTATGGACGGAGGAGATGTGGCGGAGGAAACAAGAGACATACCCGTGGATAGACTGCAAAGCTGGGAAACTGGGCTGCAAAGTTTGTTCATCCATATCTGATGTATCAGTCTTCAAAACGCAAGGTGTGTGTGTGTGTGTGTGTGTGTGTGTGTGTGTGTGTGTGTGTGTGTGTGTGTGTGTGTGTGTGTGTGTGTGTGTGTGTGTGTGTGTGTGTGTGTGTGTGTGTGTGTGAAAAGCAGCGCTGTCTGCTTAGTTGCAATGTAGGCTAGGCCTAATCAGAATAATTTCCAGTCCAGATTCAATGTTTGCATTAGTAGGCTATATATATTTTTCGTTTTGTTTATTTAATAAGTTAATTTCAGGACAACTTTGGGAATTTTGTTTGTTTGTTATGAGTTTTAAATAGATTTTGAAAGTGGAGATAGAGAGAGAGAAAAACAGCGCTGTCTGCTTAGTTGCAATACTGTAGTTTATGCAATTTAGGCCTATACATTGTTTATGTAACGTATGTGCCAGTGTGTCCATGGTTTTGAGTCTGTGTGTGTCTGTTGAGCACAGCGCCGTCTGCTTTTTGCAGTACAGTAAGTAAAGTAGGACTAAGCATACCGGTAGTTTCTGTGGACCTGTCTGCCCGTTTTGTGCACTGCACGCGTGCGCACTTGTTTGGGATGACCTAATTTAAAATAGCGTCCCCCCAGTAAAAAAATCCCCACTACACCACTGATAAAGAGGAATCAGATTTAATTGATGACAACAACTGAGGTCAATATCATATATATATCAGGGCTCTAGTGGCGCAGTGGTCTGTGCATCTGATCATCAGATCAAGGGGGGTGCTGGGGAACTCCAGTTCGAAACCCGCTCCTGCGTCAGGCCGTTGTGTCCTTGGGCAAGACACTTCACCCGGATTTGCTCCTGTGGGTATTGTCCACAGTACATGTATAATATCAATGTGTACTTGTAAAAGCGCCTCGATGACTTTGAGGTGTGAAGATGGACGGTGTGGCGCAGTGCGCTGTGCGATGATCATCAGATCAAGGGGTGAAACCCGCCGCTGCTGCGTCTGTAAAGCCGTTTTGTCCTTGGGCAAGACACTTCACCTGAACTTGCTCCTGTGGGTATTGTCCACAGTGACCATTATATTTGTAATGTGTATCTGTAAAGCGCTATAATAAATGTGAGGAATTATTATTATTATTATTAATATAAATAATGCAGCTTAAAGGTATTTCCACTTTTCAGACCTGGATATTGCCCCATTAGAAAATGCTAAATATTTTGTATTTCTTCAAACGTGCTGGAAGTTAGCATCGCAATGGGATTTTTCAATTGGATTTCAGTATATTCCAAAAAACTAGCTCTGTGACAAACACACACTTATTATACTTATACTATGGTTTTTTCAGCAGCATAATTATTACATGTCACTTGTTAGACGCTTTTATCCAAAGCGACTTACGTACTCAATACTGTGGCCAATCCCCACAGGAGCAATTTGGGGTGAAGGGTCTCAGGGACAGAACGACATGCTGACTGCAGTGGGGTTTGAACCCTGATCCGAACACCAACGCACTAATCCACTGCACCACACACCTCCATAATCTCCACATATTAACACCATTTGATGGTTGATGATTTTTGAAGCATAAATGCAATGAACATAAGTTAAAATCTACCATTTAGGAATCTTTTTGGAAACTTGTTAGCAACCGCCACTTACTACCACCAGTTGGGTATATACTGACGTATAGAATAAAACATGAACATCTCTTAAAGGTAGGGTAGGCAGTGGCGGTTCTATTTTACTGGGGGGGCCACTGGGGGGCCAGTTATTTTCTGAGGGGGGCACAATAAATGCAGGCCGAAAAAGAGAACTAGACAGTATGAAGTAATTGCGCATAAGAAAACAATGCAATACAGTTATTGGTATTTGTTTCAGTACACTTATTTATTTCAGATAGATCTTATAGTTATTACTGTTAGCTTCAGCTTAAGTTATAGTGCAATGTTTGCACTAACACCATATTTATATAAAAATAAAGGCAATGAACAGTTACATCTCTACTTTACATAAGGGTGTCTGCACAATCTCACATTACAGCAACAAAATCCTGCGGTACCAGAAAATATACATTTAAAAAAATCATTGTCATTGTTAGGGGGGCCACAGGGGGGTCAGAGGTCAGTGTTAGGGGGGCACTGCCCCCCCCCTAGAACCTCCCCTGAGGGTAGGTAATTCACTTCAGAAACACTTATTATATTCCATGGAATGCTCTTAACATGCCGATAGCAATGAATACATTAAATGCTTTGACAATAAATATACATACAAAGAATGTCATCGGTGGAAGCCGTGGCGCTGTAAAAAGCACGACCAATCATCTGAGCCGGCCCGGCTAAAGTTACTGGATTCCATCTGTGCACAAACTTATCTCGTGTCCTCATTGGTCATGTGCGCGTTGTTGTGTGTTGGAGGAGGGGCTCTGTAAGGAAGTCTGAAGGAAGAGGCATATTTCAGACTCAAGCTGGTTTCTCCATTCTTACCTTTAAGCTTCTGTTAACCATTAAAAAACGACTGACTCCAAGGTAAAATAACCAAACAAGTGGTAATACTAATGTCAACCCATTGAGGACTCATTCCAGCACCACTCTATTGTTAAATTGCCAAATACATAATGTTTGCAACTCAGACCAACAAACAAATAAACAGACAAACAGACGAACTGGCCTGATTTTAATGAAATAACATGGACGGTTTTATCAGAGTTGTTAGCATTGTGTTGCATTCCCAATGTGAACAATGTGTTTTCTACCCGGGATACCCGTCAAAGCCCCCCTTAAGTTGGAAGTGAATTATATGCAATTAAACAAAAAGAAAAGTAGATAATATAAATAAGTGAAATATGGATATTATATGACATTAGATGACGTTTTTATGAAGATAATCAGAGTGAAAATGCTTAAAATTAATTAAAAAAAAACAAAGATTTAAAAAAACCAATATAAAATCGTGTAATATGGTCATAATACGACATGTATTGCCACACATTCGGATATCCCCGGTCGGTCCAGCTTTTCCTACTCTTGCTTGACTCAACGCTAAATAAAAAGCAGTAAACCCCTCGAGTTGGAAGTGGTGAAATGCAGACCCATTTCCAGGTTTTAAGACTCATTCCTACAGCACCCTATGGACTGGGAGAGCTTTGAGAACACTTTCATGATCAATCATTATAAAACATATCATATATATTATTCTGAAATGGACCAATCTGCACAACGACTACTTTTACTGTCGCTACTTTCACTATATTGAGAATATTTTTCTACTTTTACTTGAGTAACATTTTGAATGCAGGACTTTTTCTGTAACAGTGTATTCCTACACTCTGGTACTTCTACTTTTACTTAAGTACAAGACCTGAGTACTTCTACTTTTACTCAAGTACAAAATCTGAGTACTTCTACTTTTACTCAAGTACAAGATCTGAGTACTTCTACTTTTACTCAAGTACAATATCTGAGTACTTCTATGTTTACTCAAGTACAAGATCTGAGTACTTCTACTTTTACTCAAGTACAATATCTGAGTACTTCTACTTTTACTCAAGTACAAGATCTAAGTACTTCTACTTTTACTCAAGTACAATATCTGAGTACTTCTACTTTTACTCAAGTACAATATCTGAGTACTTCTACTTTTACTCAAGTACAAGATCTGAGTACTTCTACTTTTACTCAAGTACAAGATCTGAGTACTTCTATGTTTACTCAAGTACACAATCTGAGTACTTCTACTTTTACTCAAGTACAAGATCTGAGTACTTCTATGTTTACTCAAGTACAATATCTGAGTACTTCTACTTTTACTCAAGTACAAGATCTGAGTACTTCTACTTTTACTCAAGTACAATATCTGAGTACTTCTATGTTTACTCAAGTACAAGATCTGAGTACTTCTACTTTTACTCAAGTACAAGATCTGAGTACTTCTATGTTTACTCAAGTACACAATCTGAGTACTTCTACTTTTACTCAAGTACAAGATCTGAGTACTTCTATGTTTACTCAAGTACAATATCTGAGTACTTCTACTTTTACTCAAGTACAAGATCTGAGTACTTCTACTTTTACTCAAGTACAAGATCTGAGTACTTCTATGTTTACTCAAGTACACAATCTGAGTACTTCTACTTTTACTCAAGTACAAGATCTGAGTACTTCTATGTTTACTCAGACAGGAAGACCTAACACTCCGTATTGCTCGTCATGGCAATACTTGCTCCCTGCATCTAAATGACAGGGAGCGACTCTCCTCAGCTAAACCTATCACGCCCCTCCATTTACAAGCCTAATTATCGCACCTGTTAAACCCTCTATATATGCTCTCCCCTGTTCTATCAGCTGTCTTCCAGGTGTCAACGCGCAAGCAGCAGCAGAGCTTCGTCCCAGCTCCAGGCATTATTCATTAGCTCCGCAGTCTGGCGGATTAAGCTACAGGCGGCGTTCCCCAGTCGGCTAGCGGTTCCAGCCGGCCGCCCCGCAAACCCGGACGCGGGAGGAAAAGACAAGGAAATCGGGCTCCACGGAAGTTCCTCTGGCTTAATGGAAACGGGCTACTTCACCCAAACAATTGACGTACGCCTTCAGTCTCTCAAGAGGCTATCACTGGCTTCAGGGCCGCTCAAATGCGGCGCTTCCGGCTTCACGCGAAACGGGTCCTCATCGCATGCGAAGCTTTACCCATTCTGGCTTCAAACCACAACCCCTCCTGCAGGCAGGCAGGGCTCAAGCTACATCCCATTGGAGCTACTTCCTCCTGCGCCTCACTCTAAAATAGGCGTTTGAGTAGCGCTGGCAAGAGGGGTAAGGTGAGTTCCAGGCAGTGTTGGGTGAAACGCGTTACAGTATGGAGTTTCAGTAACGTATTACTTGCATTACTAATGCAGTCGGGTAATTACTACCCATTACAATGCTCAGTAACTAACGCAGTGTCAAGCTTCAACACAGCGTTACCTGAAATGAATGGCGCCAACTCATTTCTAATATGAAAAAGACAAACAAATGCGTCTATGATGTATTTTCGATCAGACGAGATCTCTCTCCCCGGTCTGCGTGCGAGGGGGCGGGGCAGTTTACACACACGCAGCTGCTACATGCAGCGGAGCACTCTGCGGAGGTGGCGGAGAGAACGCGCTCCGAGGTGTGGTTAAACTTTACCCGTCTCGACGTGGAGAATGCTCGTTGCCAAAGTGCAATAAGAGTTTAGCTTTTGTCTAAATATTTATCAAAGTGCAGCACATTCAGACAGAGGAATGCACCATTTTCGACTGTCTAGCAGCTCTGTAGCCCCATCCACGAGTAACGTTTTCACGTTAGGTGTCATGTATGCTGGCAGCAACACACAGAGTTCACTAAATTATACAAACATGGGTTAATGATTAGAGGTAACTGAGTATTTTATTTTGTTGGGCTGTTTTCCGGGAATAATAGTCAAAGCCGTCAGGTGCAGCATAGGCAAGACGAGAGATTTATCATAACTTTAACGAAAACGTCTGCTACCACCCATATCGTACATTCCTCCACATCTGCAGTCCTGCAAGGACGCTCATCCGAGGTCTGTATGCCCCAGGCGCAACCGCAGCTTTGCCAGTACCTCGCGCCAGGAACCACATGGAAAATAATCTTTCAACCCCCCCCCCCCACCCGCATTAACGCCACACATTAGCAGCGGCCGTATCTACTCACTCAGACACTCAATGAGTCTTCGTTTTTATTTACGGATGCTGCCCATCCGTGGGGTTTTTGGGGAGTTTCTTCAGGGAGAAAGAGAAGTTCACGTAATATGATAGAAGACAGTCTAATCACCCAATCAAGTGCATCTATGTCTCACCGTGGGGTAATTAAACTGCTAATTAAGCTAGGTCCATATCATGGGTCATCTTTCAGTATTTACCTAAGCATACATCATTTTATGCTGCGCATATTGTCTCATTTATATTGGTTCATGCTCACATGGCTTACGATAAGCCAGGGTATAACATTCATGTATCATTGTACTCAAGCTAACAGCTGCATTACATTGTCTACATCTCCCTCTTCCCCCGGACATCGACTCGTGCCGGCAATCCTAGATCTCTCAGTTTACCTATGGTAAACATGCATATAACTGGTGGTGGTGTCTTAATAGCATTTCAGGGCTTCGTCCAGGATAGGTGCAGCAACCCTGCCACAATCAAGGTAATTATTCCTCATCCCTACAACAACCAGACGGCCATCCAAGATCTCTCTTTCCTGGTATCTATACATTTAGTGGTAGTGTTCATCTGTGCATTTGAACCCTGCATCGCAGGTCATCGACCATCGGTCGGCAAGGTTTAGTGGTAGTGTTCACGTAAGCCCGGCGCTGATTCCGGCCGTCGACTTCCGAGTCAGCATCCTATGATGTACAGTAAGCCCGGCAGCGATTCCGGCCGTTGTTTAGTGGTAGTACGTAAGCCCGGCCTGATTCCGGCCGGTGGCTCTCGGGTCAAGCATCTTATGATGTACAGTAAGCCCAGCAGAGAACAGTAAGCCCGGCAGCGATTCCGGCCGTTGTTTAGTGGTAGTGTTCTCGTAAGTCCGGCGCTGATTCCGGCCGTCGACCTTCGGGTCAGCATCTTATGATGTACAGTAAGCCCGGCAGTGATTCCGGCAGATTGTTTAATCCACATGTTAATCTCTCATTTCATCCATAGATCACCGCAGTCAGCCCACAAGACGTTCCGGAACCTCTGCCAAGGAGCCAGCACTCAACCCGTCAGGATTCCTCCCCTGCATCTCCTCTCTCTCTCTTAAGTAGAAGCCCCCTAGAAAGGCACCTCGAATCAGCAGGTCTATGAGGAGGGCTTAGCGCGTCCACCCTCAAAACATATGATTCGCTTGGAGAACGTTTGCGACATTTTGCTTTTCCGTAGGCATCACACTTAAACCTGTTCTCATCTCCACCGTGTGTGCCTTCATGTGCTACTGCGCCACTGATCGCCACCTCAAACCCCAATACATCCGGGGCCTCTTAGCAGGAGTTCAGTTTAACGTTCGCGTTCCGATCTCGGCTTTCCCAGCCTGTTCGCAAACCAGTCAGTCAAACTCATCCTCAAAGGTCTCATTAAAACTGTTCCCCCGTCTTAGACCGGAGACGCCCTATTACACTCTCCACTTTACGCCTCATGCTCTCCAAACTTAGAAGTGGGTTATTCTCCCCTTATATCGATGCACTACTCGATGCTCTATTTCTCCTAGCTTTTTATGCCTTTCTCAGACCAGGCAAATTTACCACAGCTTCCCTTACTTTCGATTCCAATCGAGACGTCAGCTTTCTGACATATCCTTTCACGCTAGCCACTTTAGTTTATATCTTTAAACACTCCAAATGCGGCGGCGCCTGCTCCGTCATCGCCGCCCGCATCGATTCCCAGTTCTGCCCTTATAAGGCCATGATCAAGTTCCTACGGCTTAGACCTACCTCGAATCCTCTCTCGCCATTATTCCTTATCTCAGGGAATTTTCCTTTAACACAACGACGGTTCAATGTCTACTTAAAACAGGTCCTTATTAAATCCGGGTTATCACCCCTTCTACACACGGGGCACTCCTTCAGAATAGGCGCAGCTACTTCCGCTGCCAATCAAGGCGTCTCGTCCTCATCCCTGCAACAACTCGGACGGTGGTCCTCCTCCGCTTTCTCATCCTACATTCGCCCTGACCTCAATGCCGTGCTGGCTATCCAAAGGTCTCTCCAACCTTAAACAAATTGGTACGTATGCATATAACTGGTGGTGGTTCTTAGTATGTCAGCACGTATGTCGCCCCACGGCTCATGTTTATTTCTGCATATTTAAACCTGTATGTCCAGGCTGTAAAACCTTCGGGTCTGTATAACGTGTCCCTGGTAAAGCAGGTTGCCCCGCAAAAGAAAAGGTTCGGGAAGCCTCGCACGTTCCGGGCACCCGGGGCACTGGTCGGGTCGCTCGGTGCATCCGGGTAGTCCCCGCTCACCCGGGATGCCCCGTACGTCCGGGACGCCCTGTACGGCCAGGATGCCCCCTCTGGGATGCCCCGTACGTCCGGGACGCCCTGTACGTCCAGGAAGCCCCGTACGGCCGGGATGCCCCGTACGTCCGGGATGCCCCGTACGGCCGGGAAGCCCTGTACGTCCAGGAAGGATGCCCGGGAGGCATCAGTCGCTTAAATCCTCACATGTATTAACCTCTCCTTTCCATCCATAGATTTCCGCTGCATCCCACAAGGTAAGATTATTCACATTCAGTACTTCATACTTCATTCTTTTGGGGGTTCATCGGAAACGGTTCTTCCCTTCCCGATTGATATCCTACTAAAACCTGGGCCTAATCGCCAAAACAACATTCATTCATTTGTGATGAACTGTCATCATTATGTTTCATTGATATAATGTGACCAATAATAAATATGTATTCCATACATCATGTCTCTCCTGATTGAAATGAAGCTTAGCGCAAGTTCAGACAGGAAGACCTAACACTCCGTATTGCTCGTAATGGCAATACTTGCTCCCTGCATCTAAATGACAGGGAGCGCCTCTCCTCAGCTAAACCTATCACGCCCCCCCATTTACAAGCCTAATCATCGCACCTGTTAATCCCTCTATATATGCTCTCCCCTTTCCTATCAGCTGTCTTCCAGGTGTCAACGCGCAACCCTCCTCCACCCCTTCGCCTACTGCTTTCAACTCAGGACCAAGCTTATCCTCCTCCCTTCCAACCGGACCTAACCACTTATCACCACCACCAGTGTCTAGACCCAGGGGGGTTCATCGGAAACGGTTCTTCCCTTCCCGATTGATATCCTACTAAAACCTGGGCCTAATCGCCAAACAACATTCATTCATTTGTGATGAACTGTCATCATTATGTTTCATTGATATAATGTGACCAATAATAAATATGTATTCCATACATCATGTCTCTCCTGATTGAACTATGTTTACTCAAGTACGAGATCTGAGTACTTCTACTTTTACTCAAGTACAATATCTGAGTACTTCTACTTTTACTCAAGTACAAGATCTGAGTACTTCTACTTTTACTCAAGTACAATATCTGAGTACTTCTATGTTTACTCAAGTACAAGATCTGAGTACTTCTACTTTTACTCAAGTACAATATCTGAGTACTTCTATGTTTACTCAAGTACACAATCTGAATACTTCTACTTTTACTCAAGGACAAGATCTGAGTACTTCTACTTTAACTCAAGTACACAATCTGAGTACTTCTACTTTTACTCAAGCACCAGACCTGAGTACTTCTACTTTTACTCAAGTACACAATCTGAGTACTTCTACTTTTACTCAAGTACAATATCTGAGTACTTCTATTTTTACTCAAGTACAAGATCTGAGTACTTCTACTTTTACTCAAGTACAAGATCTGAGTACTTCTACTTTTACTCAAGTACAATATCTGAGTACTTCTACTTTTACTCAAGTACAAGATCTGAGTACTTCTACTTTTACTCAAGTACAATATCTCAGTACTTCTACTTTTACTCAAGTACAATATCTGAGTACTTCTATTTTTACTCAAGTACAATATCTGAGTACTTCTACTTTGACTAAAGTACAATATCTGAGTACTTCTATGTTTACTCAAGTACACAATCTGAGTACTTCTACTTTTACTCAAGTACAATATCTGAGTACTTCTACTTTTACTCAAGTACACAATCTGAGTACTTCTACTTTTACTCAAGTACAATATCCGAGTACTTCTACGTTTACTCAAGTACAATATCTGAGTACTTCTACTTTTACTCAAGTAAAATATCTGAGTACTTCTACTTTTACTCAAGTACAATATCTGAGTACTTCTACTTTTACTCAAGTACAATATCTGAGTACTTCTACTTTTACTCAAGTACAAGATCTGAGTACTTCTATGTTTACTCAAGTACGAGATCTGAGTACTTCTACTTTTACTCAACTACAATATCTGAGTACTTCTACTTTTACTCAAGTACAAGATCTGAGTACTTCTACTTTTACTCAAGTACACAATTTGAGTACTTCTACTTTTACTCAAGTACACAATCTGAGTACTTCTGCCACCTCTGAACCACTCTATAGACTGGGAGAGAGTGAAAAGGGGATAAAGGTAATGACCAAAATGTTGTGTACACGTGAGTGAACACAGCAGTGTGTGTCAAGGCGCAGCTATAATGAATGATCTCAGGTCAGATGACAAACAAAGCTTCTCCCTGGATTAGTTTTTAGGTAATTCTCTTGGTGAGATGAATGATAATGTAATTGTTCCCCTCTGATGGATGGCGAAGCACTGGCAGCGACTGATGGCGACTGATAGTGAAATTAGTCGTCTGTCAGCAGCGGCTATTCTTCATCTTCAAAGGTGACAACTTTGTTAGCAGGTGATAGAGAGGATTTCCACAGTGTCTTGGCAGAAGTTTCCCACAGAGAGGAGGCTCCCACACATAATGGTTAGATCAGTTCCAATGCACAAGGAAGTGTTTTTAAAAATATATACAGTTCCAGCCATCAGGGACAAATAAGTCTGTAAAAGTAGAAATGGGCGTGCGCTATTTTACTACAAAATGACATCTGTGTACCATGGATGGTAATGTAGTGAAGTACATTTAATATACACAAGTATCATTTACTTAAGTGCAATTTTCTAGCTACTTTAACTGAGTATTGTCATTGTATTCTCCTTATATATCTACTGGAAGCCAATACTGTACTTTTTGCTTCCCCACAATCATCTGACAACTTGAACAGATTCAGAAAAGAGTTTCAAAATACTTTGACATATAATTGGTAAAGAAATCCATCAGCAGTATTTTAATTAAATAAAATAAGCTCCACCTTTATCAGCTGTGATAGACATTTCTGCATCATGATCATAATTATTATTATTATTATTAATGCACATCATTTCATTTATATGATTAAAAGATGGTTATGTTAAATGATAAATGGATTCTGTTTCAAAAAAATTTCGACCACTTAACGCACTTTTATAGCTGAGATGGCAAACACATTATTTACTCAAGTAGAAGTACAGATACTCATGTTTACAAATACTCAAGTAGAAATACTAAACTTCTTTACTCAAGTGAAAGTAAAGAGGCTTTGAGATGTACTTCAGTAGAAAGTACCCATAGCTAGCAGCTGTTTTAAAGAGTACCTGACCTCCCTTTATATTAACAGAACAATAATGTCATTGTTAGCTAATGAATGTTTCCATGCTGAACAACGGCAACATGACAACGTTTCCATTGGTCCCTCTCCTTTAGAGAAGACCAGGAAGTGATGGATACACGGATCGTGTTCCAACCAATAGGCACGCAATGACTCTAAAGAATAATGACCACGCACCAACACACATTCAGACTAAAGGAACCAGCTGTTTGGAAAATGAGAGAAGTAGAAAGTACAGGTATTTGAGTTCAAAATGTAAGAAGTAGAAAGTACAGGTATTTGAGTTCAAAATGTAAGAAGTAGAAAGTACAGGTATTTGGGTTCAACATGTAAGAAGTAGAAAGTACAGGTATTTGGGTTCAACATGTAAGAAGTAGAAAGTACAGGTATTTGTGTTCAACATGTGAGAAGTAGAAAGTACAGGTATTTGAGTTCAACATGTGAGAAGTAGAAAGTACAGGTATTTGTGTTCAACATGTGAGAAGTAGAAAGTACAGGTATTTGTGTTCAACATGTAAGAAGTAGAAAGTACAGGTATTTGTGTTCAACATGTAAGAAGTAGAAAGTACAGGTACTTGTGTTCAACATGTAAGAAGTAGAAAGTACAGGTATTTGAGTTCAACATGTAAGAAGTAGAAAGTACAGGTATTTGAGTTCAACATGTAAGAAGTAGAAAGTACAGGTACTTGTGTTCAACATGTGAGAAGTAGAAAGTACAGGTATTTGAGTTCAACATGTAAGAAGTAGAAAGTACAGGTATTTGGGTTCAACATGTGAGAAGTAGAAAGTACAGGTATTTGTGTTCAACATGTAAGAAGTAGAAAGTACAGGTATTTGTGTTCAACATGTGAGAAGTCAAAGTAAAAAGTCGTCAGAAAAATAAGTAGTGGAGTAAAGTAGCGATACCAGAAAAATGTAACAAAGTATTTGTACTCCACTACTTCCCACCTCTGTACTAGTCAGGATTTCCCCATGCAAACATGGCTTGCATGCATTGTGCCACCTGCTAAAGGAGATATGTACACACCGTACCATCTGGAGCAATTTGGGGATTTGTATCTTTGCCCAAACAGACACATATTGGTTTTGTGTCCTCTTGTAAAGGTGCTGGGGTTACAAAACAAATGGCATTGTGAATGGTTGAAAGTCAGTTTTCATCAGACATGCAAACACAGCAATGACAAAGCACATGGATTTAAGGGTGTGGTGTGGGGGCATTACCATGTGCTTAGTGGTGCTTTTTGTATCACTCAAAATACAGGTTTCTTGCTCTATTGTTCCCAAACGTAGAATCTCAATTTACATGTTTTTGCCCCATAGATACATATGTCATCACCCTTCCTCGGGTAGTGTTGTTAGCAGAAACAATGACGCTGGTGTTGGGTTCCCTGTGTTAGTCTTTGAGAAAAACAGACACCAAACTTTAGACAGCTGACATTGAAATGAAGCTCATATTTATGTTTTCCTTTTTGTGTTTCATTTGTGTATCAGCTTCCAGTTTGTGTTCGGGCGGCAGACACCCTATCCGTTTTTAAGAGTGCGCTGAAGACCTTCCTTTTTGATAAAGCTTATAGTTAGGGCTGATTAGATTCAGCCCCTAGTTTTGCTGATATAGGCTTAGTTTGTCGGGGGACATCTTACTTCTTCCTTCTCTCTGTCTATACCTGTGTCCTCTCATGTTCCCATTAACCCAGCTTCCCCAAATGTCTTTCTTTTTGGTGTCTATATACGCCGGGATCCGGAGTCATGGATGATCCTGTGGTCCTGTGTCCTGGATCTTGAGTCGTGGCTGTGGTCCTGGATCATCGGTCCTGGATGGATATCCTCGTGGATTCATCTTCCTATTATACACACATGCATTTCCAAACATTTGGACTACCTATGTTGCAAATGTATTATCTTTTCAATTTACACACGGCATCTATTGCACGTCTGTCCGTCCTGGGAGAGGGATCCCTCCTCTGCTGCTCTCCCTGAGGTTTCTCCCATGTTCCCCTTTAAACTGTGGGTTTTCTCCGGAAGTGTTTCCTTGTACGATGTGAGGGTCTAAGGACAGAGGGTCTAAGGACAGAGGGTCTAAGGACAGAGGGTGTCATATTGTCCTACTGATATTCTGTACACACTGTGAAGACCACTGAGACAAATGTAACATTTGTGATATTGGGCTATATAAATAAACATTGATTGATTGATTGATGTTGTGGTTCTACTGTCTCCTTGCTTTATTGTTTAATGGGCGGGTTTGTGGGAGAGATACTCTCTCATGAGGGCATATAGGAATCAAGCCGTTGCAGAACCATTTACATGCAAACAATTCTATTCAAATTTAAAAGGGTCATTGTAATATGTCATAGTTATAATGCAGTGTAGCTTTGGCTAATATAATCTGCAGTCCCAGGCTCCTCCTACAGTGCAACAGACAAAAAGAAGACATACAACTATAACAAATAGTGCAAGAAGAAACCAATATGCAATGAATGCAACACATAATTAGTTATATAAATCTAACATGGACAGCTTATTTACTTATTTATATAAATAGGTATCACCGCAATAAACCATATTTAATATTGTCTTAATGTACAATATTTAATTTCACATTCTGTTCTTGTATATATAAGATAAGATAAGACTTTATTCATCCCGAAGGAAAGTGTTGAGCCAGAGTTACAAACATGCAATAAACACAGCAGCACAATAATAATAAAACTGTACACTAACAGTGCAGTAAGAAGAGCAATTCAATAACTACAGGCGGTCACATAAGTCATGTAAATATCATATTCTATTTACGTGTGTATACACTTCTTGCACTGTTTTATTATTAGTAATTTTGTATTTTATTATGTTGCATTGTTGGAGGAGCTCAGATCAGAAGAATGTCATTACCATTTCTACACTGTAGCTTATATGACAATACAACCTTTGAATTAGAATTTGGAGTAGGATTATTATATTATCAGCAAAGACGTTGTCTACACTCGTATGTTCACCAGGTGTTAAAATGTGATCCGTCAGATGTTATTTAGCAGTGTTATGGTAGCAGAAGGGCTCTTCCTGCATCAGTCATCCATTCCTGCCTTGCTATATATAGGCCATCCATACCCTCACTCCTCTGTACCTCTCTGACCTCGTGCACATCAACACACCCATCCGCGCACTCAGATCTTCTGCTTCCCTCAGCCTCACTGCACCCCGCTTCCGTTTAACCACCATGGGCTCTGGATCCTTCAGCCGCTCTGCACCCCGCCTCTGGAACTCCCTCCCACCTGACATCCGCAACACTGACTCTCTCCCCATTTTCAAATCACGCCTCAAAACATATCTCTTCACACTCGCATATCCACCCTGATCATTATCCATCACACATCCTCTGTTTTTATTGATTTGGTTATTTGATTGATTTATATAATGCATTGTCTTGTTTATGTTTCTTATGCTGGTGTTATGTATTGTGTATCTTGTTTTTTATGTGTTTGTACGGCGACCTTGAGAGCCTTGAAAGGCACCTATATATATATAAATAAATGAATTATTATTATAAGTGCATCAGTATTATTATTCTAAGAGTCCTGTTATTCCTGGAAATCCCTCGTATTTAGATGTATTATAGTTTTAATTAGCAAATGCTAGCATGCAAAGATGACTATGATAAACATCAGTAAGGTGACACGGTTCACACTGATGTCAGCAGTTATTTCGAAGCTTTTGGATGTCAGAAAAGCCCAACGAAGCTGCTTTAAGCTCTAATCTTGTTTTTCAACATATTATAACCTGTTTTCTGTACGCTAGCACACCCTTGGCAAAGACAAACTAATCGTAAGCATCGCTACTCTCTGCCTGGCTAAAAGATGGCCTAGCCCACTTTCCAGTCAAAACAAGGAATTGGCGTTGTTTGTTGTACGTCAAACAACCGGAACGGTCCAAAGCTCAGATGTTCTTTACTAAAGCCACACTGTCCCGAAATTGACACCAAGGCAAGGCAAGGCAAGTTTATTTATATAGCACCTTTCAGCACCAGGCAATTCAAGGTGCTTTCCAAAAATGAAAGACATTCAGACAAAGGCATTTAAAAACAGTAAAAGATAATAAAAGAAACATTAAAAGAAAAACAAAAAATGAAAGACATTCAGAAAATGGCATTTGAAATCAGTCATTAAAAAGAAAAGCTAATAAAATAAACATTAAAAGATAAAAGTTACAGTGTGAACGCAGTCCGAGACCTCTGAAGTGAACTAAACAACCGGACTCTGGTCAGCTAAAATAGGTGGTCTCGGAGCGCTTGCTTGCGAACTCTGGAGCGGTGCATTGCTGGTGTGAACGCAGTCCGCACCAAAACATAGGAAGCGCAGTATGTACGTGTCACAAGAACGCGGATATCTTCAAAAATCTTTAGCGAAAGAGTCTTTCAAGACATCCATGGTTGTTTAGTTAAAGAGTAAAGCAGAATTAAGTGTTGAACAGTATCGTGTAAAGTAAAAATTCTCCGTCAGCTACGTAAAAGTTAGAACACTTGTCGTCGGTGAAACGCCCCTCCTCTGCAGGACGTCTCATGGATAAGCAGGAAAAGAACACCGACAGGCTGATCAGGAGCCCGACGTGAAGCGGAGGGATCTAGATCGGCATGAAGGTGTTCTTTTCCCCATAATGACCGCGCTGCTGCACATTATGCCGCTTATTACATGGCCACATTCTCAACAAAGTAACGACATGACTCACAATATTAATTGAAATGCTTTTGTGGATTTAGAAAATTATTTTATTGATTTAAATAATAATTGTATTTAAATGTACATGCATCCGCTAAGAAAACTAGTCCGTTGTTACTGTTTGAAGTAACGTAGCAACGGCAGGAACTGCTTCAATAGCGTTTTTGAGGAGCTTTTTGATTACAGATTTGAAAAAAATCGTTGCTTGCTTTAATAGTAGCACAATTCATTATGTCAAACCTTGTGAAGTATCTAGATATCCCTGCCCTAATGCCAAAGTAACTGGCAACTGAATATGTGTCGCCGTCTGACCTATGTCTGGACCGCTGCGTAAAAAGGAGGGTTTCTGCCCGTTACTTCTCCGCTGTTTTCTTGTCGCTCTTGTCTTGTCAGTTAGTTTCAGCCAAACTGTATACAGTTAAATCGAACGGACTTCTTTGTGCAGATGTGAGCGTCCTTAACAACGGTCAATAAATCCTTGACAGCGGTCTGTCTGTTCTGGATTAAAAACGTGTCACGTGTTTTGAATTGACCAATCAGAATCGAGTATTCAACAAAGCCATGTAATAATGTTTTTTAACGGACGTTTTTTGATTATATAATCATGTCTGTTGATCTCCAGACTAACAACTTTTGTACCCCCTTAATGTCTGACCAATGGTTGAACAGCATTTCCGTGCACATGACTTGTGTTTAAAGTTTATAGTCCCATTGAGTTTTTGCCAGTGTGAACGCAAACCGAACCTTCTGAAAAATGAAACAATGTAACAAACACCCTAAGATATGAATAGTTCAATTATTTCGGTTCTTGATTTTTAATTTATTCACAGAACCTCCCTTTGGAAATCCGATCATTTCCGTCCCGATTGTTAATTTAGACTGATTGTTTTCACCATGTTATGCTCGCATGACATCCACACTCGGACCCTCAGGAGGGTGTACTAGCCCCCTACCCTGCTTTGCGTTCCATAGCAAAGTCTTTAAGTGTTACCTGAACACCCCGTGTTACCGAAACACTATTTTTCACCCGTCGGTGCTGTGATACTTGTTCCTCAGTACAACTCACCTAAAAACTGATCGTAAACCCTGGCTACGATGGATATCCCAAATATCCTACTTTCGAGAAGTCCCTCTCATAAATGTCATGGAGAAATTAATTACGTTTAAATTTAAAACATTAAAAAAAAAAAAATACATGGATAAAAGTTACAGTGCAGTCTAAGGGCGCGTTCACACCTGCCTTGTATAGTCCGGTTGAATCGAACCCCGGTGCGTTTAGCCGCTTAGTGCGGTTCATTTGGGTCGGTGTGAACGCAGTCCAAGACCTCTGAAGTGAACTAAACAACCGGACTCTGGTCCGCTAAAATAGGTGGTCTCGGAGCGCTTGCTTGCGAACTCTGGAGCGGTTCATTGCTGGTGTGAACGCAGTCCGCACCAAAACATAGGAAGCGTAGTATTTACGCCGTTATACAGCGCTGAGAATGAACGCGTTCTCAATTACGTTCATCTAGCGGAAATACAGTACGTTCAGTTCACGTTCGCCCAAAATATGAACGCGTTCATGAACGATCGTTCATTGAACGCGGTCAGGTACATCACTGCATGGCGGAGGCTTCGGTAGAAATTGCCGGGATTTGTGTTTTTACCCCCTTAATGTCTGACCAATGGTTGAACTGCATTTCCGTGCACATGACATGTGTTTAAAGTTTATAGTCCGTTTGAGTTTTTCCCGTGTGAACGCAAACTGAACCTTCTGAAAAATGAAACGATGTAACAAACTGTCGTCTGGTGCGCACCAGAAAATGGACTATTAGGTGTGAATGCACCCTAAGATATGAATAGTTCAATTAAAAGCAGCGACAAAAAGAAAAGTCTTCAGCCTGGATTTAAAAATAGTCAGAGTTGCAGCGGACCTGCAGGTTTCTGGGAGTTTGTTCCAGATATTTGGAGCATAATAACTGAACACTGCTTCTCCATGTTTAGTTCTGACTCTGGGGACAGAAAGCTGACCAGTCCCTGAAGACCTGAGAGATCTGGATGGTTCATAATTTAGCAGGAGGTCAGTAATGTATTTTGGGCCTAAACCATTCAGTGCTTTATAAACCAGCAGCAGTATTTTGAAATCTATTCTTTGACACACAGGAAGCCAGTGTAAAGACTTCAGAGCAGGAGTGATGTGATCCACTTTCTTTGTGTTAGTGAGGACTCGAGCAGCGGCGTTCTGAATCAGCTGCAGCTTTCTAATAGATTTTTTAGTGAGACCTGTGAAGACACCATTGCAGTAGTCGAGTCTACTGAAGTTAAAAGCATGGACAATTTTTTCCAAATCCTGCTGTGACATTAGTCTTTTAATCCTAGATATGTTCTTTAGGTGATAGGCTGATTTAGTAACTGTTTTAATGTGACTGTTGAAACTCAGGTCCGAGTCCATGACTACACCTAGATTTCTGGCTTTATCTGTTGTTTTGAACATTGCAGACTGAAGCTCAGCGCTAACTTTTATACGTTCTGACTTGGCTCCAAAAACCATTACCTCAGTTTATCTTTGTTTAATTGGAGAAAGTTCTGACACATCCAGTCATTGATTTGTTCAATGCACTTACTCAGTGTTTGAATTGGAGCATAGTCTCCTGGTGAAATGGTTATGTAAATGTGTGTGTCATCTGCATAGCTATGGTAACTTATTTTGTTGTTTTTCATTATATGAGCCAGTGGTAGCATGTAGATGTTAAAGAGAAGAGGCCCCAAGATGGAGCCTTGAGGAACCCCACATGTCATATTTGTCAACTCAGATGTGTATGTACCTATAGAAACAAAGTTGTTTCTGTCCTTTAGGTAGGATTCAAACCAATTTAGAACTGTTTCCGAAAGTCCCACCCAGTTTTCCAGTCGGTCTAGTAATATGCTGTGGTCGACAGTGTCAAACGCAGCACTGAGATCTAATAATACTAACACTGAAGTGGATGTCATTAAAGACCTTTACAAGAGCAGTCTCAGTGCTGTGGTTTGGACGAAAGCCTGACTGGAACACATTGAAACAGTTATATAAATGCAAGAAATTATTCAACTGTTGAAAAACAACTTTTTCAATGATTTTACCTAGAAATGGAAGGTTTGATATGGGCCTGTAATTGTTCATTACTGAAGCATCTAGATTATTCTTTTTTAAGAGCGGTTTAATCACTGCAGTTTTCAGGGCCTGTGGAAAAATACCCGAGTGAAGAGACTTGTTTACTATATGAAAAATCATTGCACGCCCTGGTGGATAGAAATTCAGAGGCTACTGACACTGGGGGGTTAGTTAGTCTGTCAACGGTAGCAAACAAGGCATGTGCGTTGTTTTTGTTTTTGGTAATGATGTCAGAGAATAACGATTGTCGTGCGTTTTTCAATTCCAAATTATAAAGGCCAAGTCTCTCATTATAGATTTCAAAGTGAACCTGGAGATTTGTTTTTCGCCACCTGCGTTTTGCTTTTCGACATTCTCTTTTTTCTGTTTTCACGGTCATGGTCTTTCTCCATGGAGATATTTTCTTGCCAGACACTTCCTTTACCTTAGTTGGAGCAATGGCATCTATAACATTTTTAATTTTTGAATTAAAATGATCTACTAGCTCATTTACTGAGATGTTAGCAGGGGCAAGTGTGGAAGAAAGATTCTGAGTAAACATTTCCCTAGTATTTTCAGTTAAATATCGCTTTGTGGTTACCTCTTTTTGAACATTTTTGTGAACAGAAATAGAGCTCTCAAAGAAAACACAGGAATGATCAGAGAGTGCAACATCAGTCACCACAACCTTAGAGATATTCAGACCCTTTGAAATAATTAAGTCCAGAGTGTGCCCCTTATTGTGCGTGGGCTCCGTCACATGCTGAGTCAGTCCATAGTTATCAAGAACACAAAACAGTTCTTTAGCCCCTCTGTCCTGGGGGTTGTCAACATGGATGTTAAAATCACCAACAATGACTAGACGGTCAAAGTCAATACACACGATAGACAGCAGTTCAGTAAAGTCATCAAAAAAGCTTGCACAGTATTTTGAGAGGGGTCTGCCTGCAGACCTCCACTCTCAGGACAGTTCCGGTGCAGACCTCCACTCTCAGGACACCTCCACTGTCAGTACAGGAAGTGCACGTTAAGAATTCCAAAATAAAATCACCACTATCAGTACAGTGCCACTTTCCAAACAGGAATGCACGCAAATACAAAATAAAATTGTACTGACACTTATTATATACATAAAGTATATAGATATATATAAAAATAGGGACACCGTATTGTTTACTCTCAGTACATCACCACTTTCTGAACAGGAAATGCACGCTAATACAACATAAAATAGCACTGACACTTATTATCTATATATATATCTATATAGATATATTTATTTATTTATTTTATATATATAAATACGACATCTTGTATTTTAGTTACACCCGCTAGACAACAGTGGAAGGTTCGAGAAACAACCGTGTTTGCCGGGTGCACCGCGGCGGAGCTGGGGAGGTTCCAGCTGGGAACCTCCACCTCGCTGCGGGACCCGTGGGACCCCTGGACGGTGCGTCTTGGTCACGCTTCATATCGGCCGGCGCGGAGGCCCTCCGACAGTGGGTCGCGTTGGCCATTCGATCAGTGAGAGGAGAAAAATGCAACAAAAATTGTCAAAATCCGTTAATACATGGATGAGTGTGGGGGGGGGCTGGACACAGGCCGTGGGGGGACACCCGAGACCGGGTAATGTCCCCGGTAGAAACCGGGTGAAATAGCCAAAAAAATAATAAAACCGGGGGAAAGTGAAAAAAAGTGTCCGAAAATAGGCACTCGTGAGGCGGGCAGAGTCCCCTGTCAACTCCCGTTACATTCCTCCATGGTGTCATTTGAGCGAAACACTTTACGAGAACCAGGCTGGGGGGTCAAAAGGGCTTGACCAAGGCTGACCCAAAGTGCACGGTGGTCAGACTCATCACCTCCGTGATGAGTCTCCATTGTGATTTGAAAACTTCCATCAAACGAGTCCTTCGGTGGGCGGGAAAAAAACGCGTCAGAATCGTCACTTCCTGTACTGACAGTGGAGGTGACCTGAGAGTGGAGGTCCGCACCGGAACTGTCCTGAGAGTGGAGGTCTGCAGGCAGGCTCCCATGAGTATTTTGGTGGTCTATAGATATTTAGTAACAGAGCTCGAGAGGAGCATTTCAGCTGAAGGGCCACATATTCAAAAGAATCAAAGTTTCCATACGATGTCTTCCTGCATTGAAGGGAATCATTGAACAGAATAGCAATTCCACCCCCTTTCTTATGCATTCTTTCCTGACTCATAAAACTAAAGTTGGGAGGGGTTGATTCGATAAGAACAGCTGCACTGTTATTTTGTTCAATCCAAGTTTCTGTTAAAAACATAACATCGAGATTGTGCTCAGTGATAAAATCATTGATTAAAAATGTTTTTCCTGCCAAAGACCTGACATTTAATAAAGCTAGTTTAAGTTTGTTAAACACACTATCAGTCATGTTTTTTGTAACAAGCTGTGGCTGACATGGAATCAATGCTAAATTAGATAAACTCACACAAACGTTTGAGCGCTTCCTGTTTCTAAAATGATTCACCGCTCTTAATCTATTACCTATCAACACAGATATCGGCAAAGCTATAGGCAGGCAGGGCCCCGGCATGTCCTGGAAAGAGTTGAGAGTGCCATACGCCCTTGAGCCTGGACTAGTGCTGCGTACCGGTACGCCGAACCGGTACTGGACTTGTAAAAAGTTTTGGTTCAAGTCCGGTTAAAACCGGAACGTCGGGAACCAGTACTTGGACTCGCAAAAAAACTAGCACTTTTACGTATATTCTGGTGTCTGTGGTTATTTAAACATTCCCTGATAAACGTTATTCAGCGTCAATAAATGAGTGCTAATCCCAGTGTGCTCAGTGTACAACATCACATGTCATTTCACCTTAGATTCACGGTTTGAAAATGTAGCATTTTGCCACATGCTAATGCTATCCGGAAGGGAAGAATTTTCAGAATAAAAGTATTAAGTTAAGTTAAGTTAGTGTGAACTTCCGGTTTTTTCAGAATAAAACTGATTTAAATTAAATAGTGTATTTAATTCAAAATTACGCCATATCAACATTGATTTTAATTTCTAATATTATGTATGTACATCACTATGTATGTAGTATGTACTGTATAATGTACACATGTAGAGTTGTAGAAAATACATGGTGTACAGACAGTACAGTACACTCTGACTGTACAGTCAGTCACTACAGTGTAGCCTATACTGTATAGTAGGTGTGTAACAGTGTAATGCGTATAGTCTACTCTACACTCTACCTTTCAGCAACGTTTTAGGGATTTAGGCTCAGTCAGCTCAGGGACTGTTTGGTTACTTTAGTTTGGTAAATGAAATACATGTTTGAACGTTGTAGTAGTTCACTGTAGTTGCTGTCATAAGTCATTTGTAGACTAAGTGGCAAAAAGTATTTTTTTTACATTTGTACTTTGTAGAGAAATGTAGACACAAGTTGGAAGGGAGCACAATAAACCGGATGAGTTTGAATTTGAGTTGATTATGAGTTAATTTTCAATTGATAATTAGCTCACAATAAGTTCACTTTAGTTACTCACACAACTTGACAAAATCCATGGGTTCAGGTCCGGACTTATAAGTCCGGACCTGAACCTGAACCTCTGGACTTGAGTCCGGACCTGAACCTGAATGTGAGTCCAGGTACGCAGCACTAGCCTGGACCCATCACATATCAGTAAGAGTTTGTTGCGTTTTGTACACACACATCCTTATCAGGAGACGGGGGAGATGGTGCGGCGGTAAAGGACATGCTGCCAGGGGGGGGGGGGTGGTTGACATAGGCGCGGTGATGAAGACTGGGGAGATGGTGCGCATCTCTGCAGTGATTTTGGTGGGCGTCGTTGAGGAGCGGGGGTAAAGGACATGCTGCCAGCCCTGCGTATCACCTTAGTTTGGTCTTTGAACTCCAGGAAGGAATCGGTGCCAACCCTCTGTATCTCCTTCATGTGTCTCCAGGAGGGTGGGCGAGGGTGATCCTCAAAGGCATTGACAGTGAGGGGGTGACGGGCAGTGGAGACTCCTCCATGTGTCTCATAGGTCTCCCATAATCAGAACATTCCTCAGGCGGGTGCAGTGATAATTCTTCAGGGTTTTCTACACGATGTGTTGTGTCTTTCTCCTGTTTTGATTCCTTTTGCCGCTTGTCCTTGGCAGAGGGAACAGATTGATGACGCAGGCAGTTGAATATGTTAGAGATAAACAATTTCACTCCTGACTTGTTCAGGCAAACTCCTTTTGCCTTGAAAAGATGTCTGCGATCCCAGAAAAAGTTAAAATTGTCAATAAAATGGACAGAATGGTCAGTACAGGCAGTTTAAAGCCAGGTGTTCAGTGCAAACAATCTGCTGAATCTCTCCACTCCTCTTCTGACTGGCGGTAGAGGGCCACTGATGAACACCTCTGCATTTAGAGAGCTGGCAGTTTCCAACAAACATTTAAAGTCTTCGTTCAGCACTTCTGACTCTTGTTTCACAACATCATTTGTTCCAATGTGCAGTACCACATTCTTCACAGTCGGATGTTCAGCCCCAATATCCAGGATCTTCTCAGCCAAGTCAGAGACCACATCCTTGGGAAAACAAAGTACTTTGGTGTTGTTCTTATTACACAGACCTTTTACATCTCTTACAGCAGAGTCATCCACAATCAGAGTTTCAGGCCCAGTCGTTAGCTTTCCCTCTAGCCTTTTACTTTTGGAGTAGCTATTGGTCCTTACCCTGCTGTGTGAAGAGGACGGGTTATCCAGGTCATCAGAAAGGGATCTCCGGTTCTCGGTCAGCGGAGCGTATCTGTTCTGGATTGGCACACTTGGTGGTTTAGGAGGATTGTTTGTAATTCTCCCTTTAGCAGCTGTCCACTGCTGTTTCCTAGTATGAATAGGGGTTGAAGAGGCGCTCTTCCTGGGTGATAACAATGCAGGCCAGCCGGTCGCATCACAGATTTCAGAGCTGTTATCCGTCCTCTGCCTGTTATCCGTCCTCCCAAATCCCATGGAAATGATTTACTCTTAGGCTTTGCACCCAGAGAGTTCCAGGGAGGACTACCACTTGTAGATTTATTACCCAGTACACAGCCCTCCTGTTCCTTGGAATCCTTGTAGCTGCTAACTAGCTGTGAGTTAGCATACCCTTCTCCATTATTTTGCAACACTGGTAAAGTGGTGTCATTCCCACGACATAGTCCATTCACTTCCACGTTAACTTCCAACCGTTGCATTTTCATTTCCAACACAGCTATCTTCTGTATAAGTTTGTGGAAGTCATCTGTAGAGAACGGAGGCATTTTGCTACCAACTAGCTTAAAAAGCCTGTGACACGAGTTTCCCCCATCATCCAAACCCATCAATTTGAGTAAATATTGTCCCCTTGAAAATCGTTAATGAACTTATTTTGGATATTTGTACTTTGATAACCATTAATCTGCCCTTCAATGTTGACAATTTTCTGGATCTTCTCGGGGATTCTTCAAGTCCCGCCAAATTATGGGTGACGTCATTGCGGGCACAGCGCTCCAGCTGCACCGTTCAGGATCCCAGCATCTGCATGTAAACGCACGATGGCGCACACAGCAGCAAGCTCAGACAGCGATGACAGTTTAATTTTGAACGTGTCTGAGAGCTTATATGAGGCTGAAGGATCGGTTTATGTTGTGTCTGTTAGAAGTTCAGGAATTAGGTGCGTCAATATGGGCGATCATACGGTCATGTAGCCTGTGGTGGACTGGGACTAAAAATCATCCCGGGACTCTCGACCGGCCCACTTCGGTACCGGCCCATCGGGATTCGTCCCGATGGCCAGTCCGCCACTGCACCCAGCCCAGCCCACGTAAACTGTCAACGGGGGGAGCCTCGCTGCTGGGAAACGGTGGACCTAGTGTCCCGATCGGAGTGGGAATAATAATAATAATAATATGAATCCGTGCATTTTATCCATTAATTTCCCCAACATTGTGGTAAAAAAAACACACGTTTAATCCATGTTGGTGTACTACAACTACAAAAAGCATCGGTTTGTTTTCTCATCAGGAAATGCAGACCGGCTTAAATCATCATCCTCACGATCATTTAATGTATCATATGTTCGCCGAATTGACATGAAAGCACTAATAAATGTAGTTTCATCCACTTGAGTTTACAACTACAAAAATAATCTATTTGTTTTTATATCACATCCGACGGGAGGAAATTCAGTAGCTCTCACTACCGATTTTTAATCCTAATGTAATCATCATCTTCACCACGATCATTTATGTTTATGTTCGCCGAACTGACATGAAAGCACTGACAAATATGAATATACTGTAGTCAACTTCATTACAACGTTATTAACATGCCTAAACTCAGTAATTCACCATTTATACGCATGACAACACACTTTGTCTGTGTTTGGCTCTCGCCGCACAGTGAAGCGTTCCCGCATTGACGTCACTTCCGGCTTCCCCCAAAACTTCAAAATGAGTCGAAGGAATTTCCCCGCGATGTTCGATATTATTGATATTTATCGGAACGGTATCGCACCTTCTTTTTTAAACTGACGGTTCGAGATGACTAGTAGCCCAATATTTCATTGCACAACAGTTGTTGGGAGGCTGTCACAGGCTCTTTAAGCTAAATAGCATGCAGTAGCCTTGTTGCTAGGCCACGCTACTGTAAGACTGAGGTCGTAGTAAAAATGTTGAAATATGGCTGAAACCCTCCGTCTATTTACGAAGATGAACTGTCCCAGTGATAAGTTAATGTCCAGTAGCCGCTGCTCGAAGTTTTCAGAGAATAAGAGTAGGAAAATCAGCATAAAAAGTAAGCAGAGGCAGGAGCAAGCAGAAAAGCGTCTGCACTGTAAGAAAGATAAGGCATGAAACACCAGATGGACACACGATAAAGGAAATGTTCACATTCGGCTCTGATCGTAACAACATCGGGCCATTCGTGAGGGCATCTTAAGCCATTGTATGACCGCCGGTCATACGATGACCGAGAAAATAAGTTTCTCAGGCTCCGGCAGCAACTTCGTGAGCGGTGGCAAAATCTTTGGCATGGCAACAAATTGCTGAAAGACCTTGCGAAGGTTAATTTTCGTGTTAAATTTGTGTGCCCTTCGTATGGCTATCGCGAGGGCATCTTGTCAAATCGTGTCATCTTCGTCTTTACTTCGTGTGATCATCGGTGCCATCGGGCATTTTTCGCCTCACGAAGACAATATGAAGGAAACAAGAAGCTGCTCGATTGTCTTAAGAAGGCAACACGACTACGTGAAGCCCTCACAATGCCGTCGTGTAGCCATCGTATTAAAGTATAATTTGTGTTCTGTGAAACTGAAAAGGATATTACATTGTTTTTGTTACTTTCGTTGCAGATGTATGTCTTAAATGTAATTTAGGTTAACTTCCTGTTTTATTTAGATGCTTTTATTTTGAAGGCGAGTTTACACTGTTGACAGGAAGTTGTTGTTGCTATAGAAACAACATGACGGAGTGTGTGGTTCGGGTGGTCTTCTGTACACTGTAAAATATTACCATGATTTCACAATATTTAGCTGTAATATTTTACAATAAATTACTGTTTTACCACTTTACAGTCTTTACCGGTAATGTTCACAATATAACACTGTAATTTAGAATTTCACAGTGAAATAAATACAGGTTAATTACTGTGAATGTACAGGATAAATGATTACCAGGATTTCACAACATGTTACTGTATTATTTCACAGTAAAATACTGTATTCAGACCATCCTCTGTGATAACACAACCAATTAAGTGATTTTCTTGCTTTTATCGCTCTTGCTTGGCTTTAAATACTAATTTCTTTCTTTGGTGCAGGTGTTACTTAAATTGAAAGGGACACTGCTGCATGCCTTAAAATAAACGATGCAATAAATCTATGTAAAATTGAAATTGTTGTCTTGGCTTAGTGTTTTCAGGTGCTCCCTGGGCATTAATCCTGAGACGGGCTCGAAAGCCAAAAAGAGGCATGGCAATTTAAACCCCCATGTCAGCACATTCTTCAGAAAACGTGTTGACTTTGAGTGGATGTCTGTGTAGACATGTGTTAAGTGCTCCCCTCCTTGTTTTCTGTCTCCCTGGCTCCGCCTCTGCCCAGGTGCACCTGGTCTGCCCCTGGCTCCGCCTCTGCCCAGGTGTTCCAAATTCCACTCAGCCGTGTATATATAAAGAGAAGCTGGAGGAAAAGGACGTCTCGCCTATCCTAACGCCGGGAGACACTGTTCTTAGAATATCTCTTTGCCATTTTGAGCTGTAGGCCATATTTTTGCAGATGTGTTTATGTTTAGCCTTGAGGACCTGGTAGTCCAGTTTTCACGGCTTTATTTTGTTTCCCATTGGGTTTATAATTGATTTATGGTTAGGGGGGAGCTCTGGGTCCTACGGTCCGTGGTGTGGCTGGTTCGGGTTCCCTCCTTCTGTTTGTTCCTTTTGGCCAGTCCTCCAGACCTCTTTTTGTTTCCCATTTCGCTTGTGTGAGCAAACGATTATCAATAAATGCTCGTTACCAAATATCCGGTTATTGCGTGTATTCTTTCATGTTGCGGGTCTCAGCACGAGCCACTACCGCGGAGTAGAGGTTGGGGCCGTAACAACATTTCCAAGACACTGTGAAATGTACTTTGCACTTCAATGGAGTAATACAAAGTTAAAATGGGCATTTTCTTTGTTATTCTTTGTTGATTGAGCTGATTGAATTGTGTAGTTATGGTACAATCCCAGTCAAATTTACAATATATTATCGTATTATTTAGATTTTTATATTTACAGTAAATTACTGGCTACTGTGTTGCATTACTTCTACAGTAATAGTGTGAAAATGCAGGTAATTACTGTAATTTATGTACAGCAAGGTACCATAATACCACAGCTTTGTACTGCTATATCACAGTAATTCCATGGGCTTGGCAACTGTAAAGTCACAGTATTTAGTTGTACTTTTATTCTAATTTACGGTAAAATGTATACAGTAAATTACTGTGAAATATTTACTGTCAATTACTGTGAAATATTTACAGTAAATTACTGTGAAATCCATGCAACTAGTAGCCAGTCATTTACTGTAATTGTACAGCCAAACAGTTTACAGTGTAGGCATCGTGCTTGCTTCGGCTGTTGCTTGGCTGTTGACCAAGTTCAGAGCCATCTTCGAAATTCACAATTCCATATTCGTGTGTCCATCTGGTGTCAATTTTGGGACAGTGTGACGCCAGGCTTAGGAAAAAGGATGGTATAAGATTAGATCTGTGGCTTCAGCTAATGAAGCTAACGTCAATCATCATAGTCGTCAGTATTGGTCAAAGTCAAAGTAGTGACTGGAGATGTTTCATTAAAATATAAAACAGATCTCAGTTCGCAGGACATCGATCCCTTATTGTTTTTAATTTAACTATATGTTAACGCAAACCATCGATCCCTCGTTACAGGGTGTGATTGTTACCTGTCTGTCCGTTCTAATTGGGCTCCTTTTAGATATAATAATGCATGGTATTCTTGATTTTATATCCACCACCATTCAAATATCACCGAGTGTTTTCACCCAAAAGCGGCGGCCATGATGGATGGGTTTAAAGGCATTTAAATACGAACCCGGTTGCACATGATTCATTTGCATGCAGTCTTAATAATTATTCCATAAATAAGAGCTCCAATTAAGATCTAATTGCGGTTCTGTTGAGCAGTAACAAGATGCTAATGGGAATCCCAGGCTTATGATGGCAGTGGGAGATTGTTTTTTACATTAAGGCCACTCTGCCAGTTCTCTCTCTGTGGATGAAGGAGTCAGACTCTCGTGAAGGGAAGTCTTGGATAATTACTCTCAAATCCTAACCAAGTCCATTTGTGGCAATTATTGCCCTTTGATTGCTTTGAACCCAAAGCTGCTCACAGTTTCTAACAGAAGTGGTTTCTATTGAGGCTAAAAGTAATGGACTGATCACATGATGACAGTGGGTACAAGCTATACTGGAGATATACAAACTGTACTGGAGATATACAAGCTATACTGGAGATATACAAACTGTACTGGAGATATTCAAACTGTACTGGAGATATACAAACTGTACTGGAGATATACAAACTGTACTGGAGATATTCAAACTGTACTGGAGAAATACAAACTGTACTGGAGATATACAAACTGTACTGGAGATATACAAGCTATACTGGAGATATACAAACTGTACTGGAGATATACAAACTGTACTGGAGATATACAAACTATACTGGAGATATACAAGCTATACTGGAGATATACAAGCTATACTGGAGATATACAAACTGTACTGGAGATATACAAACTGTACTGGAGATATACAAGCTATACTGGAGATATACAAACTGTACTGGAGATATACAAACTATACTGGAGATATACAAACTGTACTGGAGATATACAAACTATACTGGAGATATACAAACTATACTGGAGATATACAAACTGTACCAGAGATATACAAACTATACTATCCATCCATCTTCTCCCGCTTATCCGTGGTCGGGTCGCGGGGGTAGCAGTTCCAGCAGAGAGCCCCAAACTTTATTTTCCCTGGCGACATCAACCAGCTCTGACTGGGGGATCCCAAGGCGCCCCCAGGCCAGCGAAGAGATATAATCCCTCCACCTGGTCCTAGGTCTACCCCTTGGTCTCTTCCCAGCTGGACGTGCCTGGAACACCTCCCTAGGGAGGCGCCCAGGTGGCATCCTAACTAGGTGCCCGAACCACCTCAACTGGCTTCTTTCGACGCGAAGGAGGAGCGGCTCAACTCCGAGTCCCTCCCTGATGACCGAACTTCTCACCTTATCTCTAAGGGAGACACCAGCCACCCGGCGGAGGAAACCCATCTCGGCCGCTTGTATCCGCGATCTCGTTCTTTCGGTCATGACCCATCCTTCATGACCATAGGTGAGGGTAGGAACGAAAATGGCCCGGTAGACAGAGAGCTTTGCCTTCCGGCTCAGCTCCCTTTTCGTCACAACGGTGCGGTAAAGCGACAGCAATACCGCTCCCGCTGCTCCGATTCTCCGGCCCATCTCACGCTCCATTGATCCCTCACTCGAGAACAAGACCCCGAGACACTTGAACTCCTTCACTTGGGGTAAGGACTCATTCCCTACTTGGAGTGGACAGTCCATCGGTTTCCTGCTGAGAACCATGGCCTCAGATTTGGAGGTGCTGATCCTCATCCCAGCCGCTTCACACTCGGTTGCGAATTGATCCAGTGAGTGCTGAAGGTCGCAGACCGATGAAGCCATCAGAACCACATCATCTGCAAAAAGCAGTGGTGCAATCCTTAGTCCACCGAACCGCAGACCCCCTCCCCCACGACTACGCCTCGAAATCCGATCCATGTATATTACAAACAGGATTGGTGACAAAGCGCAGCCCTGGCGGAGGCCAACCCTCACGGGAAATGGGTCCGACTTACTGCCGAGGACCCGGACACAGCTCTCGCTTTGGGAGTACAGAGATTGGATGGCCCTGAGTAGAGACCCCCTCACCCCATACTCCCGCAGCACCTCCCACAGTAACTCCCTGGGAACCCGGTCATACGCCTTCTCCAAGTCTACAAAACACATGTAGACCGGATAAGCGTACTCCCAGGCCCCCTCCAGGATCCTTGCGAGAGTAAAAAGCTGATCCGTCGTTCCACGACCAGGACGGAATCCGCATTGTTCCTCCTCAATCTGAGGTTCGACAATCGGCCTGACCCTCCTTTCGAGTACCTTGGAGTAAACTTTCCCGGGGAGGCTGAGTAGTGTGATGCCTCTGTAATTGGCACACACCCTCTGATCCCCCTTTTTGAAAAGGGGGACCACCACCCCGGTCTGCCACTCCTTCGGTACTGTTTCCGACTTCCACGCAACGTTGATGAGACGTGTCAACCATGACAGTCCCTCAACACCCAGAGCCTTCAGCATTTCCGGGCGGATCTCATCCACCCCCGGGGCTTTGCCACTGTGGAGTTGTTTGACGACCTCAGTGACCTCCCCCCGGGAGATTGGCGTTGATCCCCCGTCATACTCCAGCTCTGCCTCTAACATAGAGGGCGGAGTTGTCGGCTTCAGGAGTTCCTCAAAGTGTTCCTTCCAACGCCCCAACACTCCATCAGTTGAGGTCAACAACGTCCCATCCTTACTGTACACAGCTTGGATGGTTCCCTGCTTCCCCCTCCTGAGGTGTCGGACAGTTTTCCAGAACAACTTTGGTGCCGCCCGAAAGTCCTTCTCCATGTCTTCTCCGAACTTCTCCCACACCCGCTGCTTTGCCTCGGCCACGGATGAGGCTGCTGCCCTTCGGGCCTGTCGGTACCTTGCAACTGCCTCGGGAGTCCCTCGGGATAACAAATCCCTGAAGGCCTCCTTCTTCAGTCGGACGGCTTCCCTGACCACCGGTGTCCACCAGGAGGTTCGAGGGTTACCGCCCCTTGAGGCACCTAGGACCTTGAGACCACAGCTCCCCGCCGCGGCTTCGGCAATAGAGGCTTTGAACACCGACCACTCTGGTTCAATGTCCCCAACCTCCACAGGAATGCCCGAAAAGCTCCGCCGGAGGTGTGAGTTGAAGGCCTCCTAAACTTGGGCCTCCTCCAGACGTTCCCAGTTCACCCGAACTACACATTTGGGCTTACCAGGTCTATCCAGAGGCTTCCCCCGCCACTCGACCCAACTCACCACCAGATGGTGATCAGTTGACAACTCCGCCCCTCTCTTTACCCGAGTGTCCAAAACATACGGCCTCAGGTCCGATGATACGATAACAAAATCGATCATGGACCTTCTGCCTAGGGTGCTCTGGTACCACGTACACTTATGAGCATCCTTATGTTCGAACATGGTGTTTGTTATGGCCAATCCATGACTAGCACAGAAGTCCAGTAACAAACCACCACTCCGGTTCAGATCAGGGGGGCAGTTCCTCCCAATCACGCCCCTCCAAGTGTCCCCATCATTGCCCACATGTGCGTTGAAGTCTCCCAGCAAGACTAAGGAGTCCCCTTCAGGAGCCCCATACAGGACTCTTTCCAGGGTCTCCAAGAAGGCCGAATACTCTGAACTGCTGTTGGGTGCATAAGCACACACAACAGTCAGAGTTTTCCCCCCCATAACCCGCAGGCGTAGGGAGGCGACCCTCTCGTCCACTGGGGTAAACTCCAACAACGAAGCACCTAACCGGGGACTTGTGAGTATCCCCACACCCGCCCGGCGCCTCACACCTTGAGCAACTCCGGAGAAGAATAGAGTCCAACCCCTATCCAGAAGTAAGGTTCCAGAGCCGACGCTGTGCGTAGAGGTGAGCCCAACCAGATCCAACTGGTACCGCTCCACCTCCCGCACAAGCTCCGGCTCCTTCCCCCCCAGAGAGGTGACGTTCCACGTCCCCAAAGCCAGCTTCTGCCACCCGGGTCTGGTCCGTCGAGACCCTCCGCTTTCACTGCCACCCTTCTGGCAGCGCACCCGACCCCATCGTAGGTGGTGGGCCCGCGGGACGGAGAAGCGGAGGTGTTGCCCACGTTGCCTTTTCGGGCTGGGCCCGGCCGGGCTCCGTGGCAAGCCCGGCCACCAGACGCTCGCCGACGAGTCCTCCTTCTGGGCCTGGCTCCAGAAGGGGACCCCGGGCTTCCTCCGGGCCGGGTATCCTCACTTCTTGTATCGTCTTTCATGAGGTCTTTTGAACCAATCTTAGTCTAACAAACAAACAAACAAACTATACTAGAGATATACAAACTATACCAGAGATATACAAGCTATACTGGAGATATACAAACTATACCAGAGAAATACAAGCTATACTGGAGAAATACAAACTATACTGGAGAAATACAAACTTTTTCTGGAGATATTCAAACAGTACTAGAGAAATACAATACTGGAGATATACAATACTGGAGGTATACAAACTATACTAGAGATATACAAGCTATACTGGAGATATACAAACTATACTAGAGATATACAAACTATACCAGAGATATACAAACTATACTAGAGATATACAAACTATACTAGAGATATACAAACTATACTAGAGATATACAAACTATACTAGAGATATACAAACTATACTAGAGATATACAAACTATACTAGAGATATACAAACTATACTGGAGATATACAAACTATACTGGAGATATACAAGCTATACTAGAGATATACAAACTATACTAGAGATATACAAACTATACTGGAGATATACAAGCTATACTAGAGATATACAAACTATACTAGATATATACAAGCTATACTGGAGATATACAAACTGTACTGGAGATATACAAACTATACTAGAGATATACAAACTATACCAGAGATATACAAACTGTACTGGAGATATACAAGCTATACTAGAGATATACAAACTATACTAGAGATATACAAGCTATACCAGAGATATACAAACTATACTGGAGATATACAAACTATACTAGAGATATACAAACTATACTAGAGATATACAAGCTATACTGGAGATATACAAACTGTACTGGAGATATACAAACTATACTGGAGATATACAAACTATACCAGAGAAATACAAACTATACTGGAGAAATACAAACTATACTGGAGATATACAAACTTTTTCTGGAGATATTCAAACAGTACTAGAGAAATACAATACTGGAGATATACAATACTGGAGGTATACAATACTGGAGAAATACAATACTGGAGATATACAATATGATATACAATACTGGAGATATCAGGTTTACTTCCTTCTCAAATGCCAACAGGAAGTGATCATTGTAACACATTATATCACGTTATACAATCACTAGTTATGATAAGTGGTTGTTTAAGTTGTTTATTTTTATTGGAGCTTGTGTCTAGTGTTGTATTTGTTTTGTATACAACATTGTCATTCCTAAGGCTTATCTGTATGTTGTGTCAATTGAAATTAGCAAATGTTAGCACTATATCGTTGGGAAAAACCTTTCATATTTCAATCTTCAGATTAGGTTAAAGTAGTTGTAGCAGAATGTTTAAAATTAACCCTCCAAAACAAACCTTTGTTCTCTCTTGTTCTCAAAGAGAGAGTTTCCAGGAACCTGAGCATGTGTCAAAGTCAAAGACAGCTTTATTGTCAAATGTACTACATGTGTTATACATCCAGAAATCTCGAGATACCGTTTCCCGCAGTCCCACAGTGTGACATACATATATAAAACAAAACAAAAAGGGCCTAGATAAACGGGTTATACAATTTAAAATGTTAATAATATATTTATAATGTTCAAAGTATAGTTTCAGTGCAGTAGCAGCAGAGATGTTGTACCGTTTAGCTTGGTAGGCAAACTGAAACGGGTCCAGCGATGGGCGGAGGGTGGATTTGACCTGCTTCATGACCAGCCTTTCGAAGCACTTGATGATGGTAAGTTAGTGCGACGGGGCGGTAGTCGCTGAAGCAGGATGGAGATGACTTCTATGGCACTGGAATGATGGTGGTTTCCTTGAAGCACGAGGGAATAACAGCCTGGCTCAGGGAGATGTTAAAAATGTCTGTGAGGACATCAGTGAGCTCTTCTGCGCAGTCCTTCACCACACGACCAGGAATGTTGTCAGGTCCTTGCGGGGGTTAATCCTCACACTGGCTGGTGAAAGACGCAAAGCCTGGTCGTCGATGGGGGGGGGGGGGGGGGTTTCTGCGCAGGTGTGTTGTTCTGTGCTTCAAAGCATGCAAAGAAGCCGCTGAGGTTGTTGAGCAGGGAGGTGTGACTGTCACAGGTCTGTGGTGGTAGTTTGTAGTCTGTTAGGGTCCTTATGCCCTGCCACAGGCTCCGTGAGTCCCTGCTATCCTTGAAATGTCCTGTAATTTTTCGGGTGTATTCTTGTTTTGCTTTCCTGATGCCTCGGGACAGGTCAGCCCTGGCTGCTTTCATCCCAGCTGGATCTCCAGCTCTGAAAGCGATGTTGCGGACCTTCACCAGCGTGAGGTCAGCCCTGGCTTCTGGTTAGCCCGGATGGTGATGGTTCTGTTTTGTGTCACGTCGTCAATGCATTTGGTGATGTAGCCCGTGACTGTCTCTGTGTATTCTTGTATGTTGGTGTGATGGTTGTATGTGGCTGCCTGCTTGAACATGTCCCAGTCTGTAGTGTCAAAGCAGTCTCTGAGTGCAGCTGTGCTGTCCTCTGATCACACCAGTGCATGTTTTTAAAACGGGTTTGGTGGCTTTTACCCTGGGTCTGTAGGCCGGTTCCAGCAGAACAGTGAAGTGTTCAGAGAGGCCGATGTGGGGGAGGGGGGATGCCTTGTATGCTCCCTTGATGGTGGTATAGACCAGGGGGGTATACTGCGAAGCAGGATTTTCGCTTAGCCGGCTAAATTCAGGGAAAACTCCGGCTTTCCGGTCATCCGAAGCTGGTTCTCTTTTTAGCAGGCTAGATCTCCATGGTAATATATGCTAAGCAGCTAACCTGGTCGGGACCAGGTTAGGTTGCAGGCTAAGAGCTCAACTCAGTGAAAGCACCGCCTGCTGACCAATCAGAGCTCAGTGTGCGGAGTTTAAAGCGATCAAGTCATATTACAGGAGAAAGGAAATACAGAAAAACTGCCGTCGCAGGACAGACGGCCGGCAAAAATCACCGACTGTGTGAACGTGAACATTAATAGAATATCACCTCCCATCTTCATCTGACTATTATAACATTAGCGTTAAGAAAGCTTACTTAAATATCGGCCACAACATAAGTAACCGGATCAGAGTACATTAAGTACAGTCCGCGGCATATCACTTCATAATGTGTCATATATCTCCTTATCTGAGTCAGCTGAGCCGTATCTGGCCGTGCAGCACTCACAGCGTCACAGACTGTATGCAGAAGTATTATTTTAAGCAACACATAAGTTGACGAAACACTCGAGACAAATGTAATTGAAGTCAGATCGTGTTTTAGACGGGGCAGTGATATCATAAACCTGTTAATGTACGCATTCAAACACTTTTTCTTTTTCCAGCTGTATTCACCTTGCAGGTGCAGCTCTGTGGCTTTGATCCTGGATAAAGTGTTTAAGTCATGGATGTTTAAAGTTTAACTTCTTCATTTTTGACTAGTATTAAAGTTCACTTTTCATTCAGGAAGTATGACGCTGTGCTGTCAGTACGCTTCTCCATGTTTGTGATTGGTCGAATGCTCCAAATACCACCCCTTTCATGTGAACGCGCACCTAACTAGATAGGACACGGCTGGCTGAGCGATCCACTTGATAACCAGCGTCGTAGTACAGTTTAGCGAGAGCGCGTATGTTTTGGATTAGGCCAACCGGCTAACTCAAACATATCCAGGTTAGGTTGAACCAGGTTCGTAGTATAGGCCCCAGGTCTAATGTGTTGTTTTCCCTGGTTGGAAAATCAACATGCTGATATATTTTAGGCAATACAGTTTTTAAGTTAGCGTGGTTGAAGTCTCCAGCTACGATGAGAAGGCCAGAGCGAGAGGGGCCGCTGCAACCGATCGCGCCGCCATCTTAATCTATCTCGTGTGTGTGTGTGTGTGTGTGTGTGTGTGTGTGTGTGTGTGTGTGTGTGTGAGTGTGTGTGTGTGTGTGTGTGTGTGTGTGTGTGTGTGTGTGTGTGTGTGTGTGTGTGTGTGTGTGTGTGTGTGTGTGTGTGTGTGTGTGTGTGTGTGTGTGTGTGTGTGTGTGTGTGTGTGTTGCTTTGTCACAGAGTCTGATGTGAGGTTTCTGGCTCTGCAGTGAAAGGGAAAAGCGTTACGAATCTCCAGATAGTCTCCGTATATTTAATAGTACTATAAGTAGGATTTGAGGTCATCTCACACTGAAAAATATGGAAATGTTGACTTTAATTCAATGTATTATGTCAACAAATCTCACATAACTGTATTAGGTTAGTTGAAAGTAATCACATTAAGTTGAACCTAATATTTTGTATTTAAACGTAACATTATTGCTTTTAATTAACCTAATACAACAATGTGAAATCTGTAGACATAAATCATTAATTTAAGGTCCACGTTTCAGTGTTTTCAGTCAATCAATCAATCAATGTCTATTTATATAGCCCAATATCACAAATGTTACATTTGTCTCAGTGGTCTTCACAGTGTGTACAGAATATCAGTATGACAATACGACACCCTCTGTCCTTAGACCCTCTGTCCTTAGACCCTCACATCGTACAAGGAAAGACTTCCGGAGAAAACCCACAGTTTAAAGGGAACATGGGAGAAACCTCAGGGAGAGCAACAGAGGAGGGATCCCTCTCCCAGGATGGACAGACGTGCAATAGATGCCGTGTGTAAATTGAAAAGATAATACATTTGCAACATAGGTAGTCCAGATGTTTGGAAATGCATGTGTGTATAATAGGAAGATGAATTCACGAGGATATCCATCCAGGACCGATGATCCAGGACCACAGCCACGACTCAAGATCCAGCGCTCGCGATCCAGGACACAGGACCGCAGGATCATCCATGACTCCGGATCCCAGCGTATATAGACACCAAAAAGAAAGACATTTGGGGAAGCTGGGTTAATCGGAACATGAGAGTACACAGGTATAGACAGAGAGAAGGAAGAAGTAAGATGTCCCCCGACAAACTAAGCCTATATCAGCAAAACTAGGGGCTGAATCTAATCAGCCATAACTATAAGCTTTACCAAAAAGGAAGGTCTTAAGCGCACTCTTAAAAACGGATAGGGTGTCTGCCGCCCGAACACAAACTGGAAGCTGATTCCACAAATGTGGAGCTTGATAAGAAAAGGCTCTGGCTCCCATTGTACTTTTAGAGACTCTAGGAACAACCAACAACCCTGCATTCTTGGAACGCAATGCCCTAGTAGGACAGTAGGGTATAATGAGTTATTTAAGGTAAGATGGCGCTTGCCCATTAAGGGCTTTGTAGGCGAGATGAAGAATTTTAAATTCTATCCTGTGTTCTATAGGGAGCCAGTGTAAGGCAGCCAGAACAGGAGTAATGTGGTCCCTTTTCTTAACTCTGGTTAGTACACGAGCCGCAGCATTTTGAATCAGCTGAAGCGACTTGACTGACTTCTTGGTACACCCTGATAATAAGGAGTTACAATAATCCAGCCTTGAAGTAACAAATGCATGGATTAGTTTCTCTGCATCGTTTTGAGGCAAGATATGCCTGATTTTTGCAATGTTACGTAGATGGAAGTAGGCGGTCCTTGAAATTGATTTTTTTTGTGGGCGTTAAAGGATAAATCCTGATCAAATATAACACCAAGATACCTTACAGTCTCACTGGAGGCCAAATTAATGCCATCCATAGTTAATATATCTTTAGATAATTTGTTTCGTAGATTCTTCGGGCCAAGTACAATAACTTCAGTTTTGGTCGTGTTTAACATCAAAAAGTTTAAGGTCATCCATGTTTTTAAGTCCTTGAGGCAGTCTTGAATTTTATTTAGATGATTAATTTCATCAGGCTTGATTGATAAATATAGTTGAGTATCATCCGCATAACAATGAAAGTTTACAGAATGATTCCTTATAATATTGCCTAACGGAAGCATATATAATGTGAACAAAATAGGTCCGAGCACTGAGCCCTGTGGCACTCCATGGCTAACTTTGGTTTGCGTGGAAGATTCATCGTTAACACGTACAAACTGAGAGCGTTCAGATAGATAGGACCTAAACCAGCCTAAAGCAGTTCCCTGTATGCCAACTAAGTGCTCTAGTCTTTGCAATAGGATATCATGGTCGATAGTATCAAATGCAGCACTGAGATCGAGCAAAACAAGAATAGAGACAAGTCCCTTGTCTGAGGCTATTAGAATGTCATTTGTGACTTTAACCAGAGATGTCTCTGTGCTATGATGTGTTCTAAAGCCAGACTGAAAATCTTCAAATAAATCATTGTTTTTTAAGTAATCACACAGCTGTTTTTCGACCGCTTTCTCAAGAATTTTTGAGAGGAACGGAAGATTAGAAATAGGTCTATAGTTGGCTAAAACCTCTGGATCGAGGTTGTGCTTTTTAAGAAGCGGTTTTATCACTGCTAGTTTGAATGATTGTGGAACATAGCCTGATAATAAAGACATATTCATAATATTTAATAAAGAAGTGCTAATTAACAGTTTGCATCAATGTTTATTGAGTTAAGACAACTTCTAATGAAATTGTCTTAAAGCAACAAAGTTATTTGAGTTAGGGGAGAAGGCTTTTCCTCTACAATCAGAGGTGTTTTTAATTACCACTTACTTAATAATTGGTAGCATAAACACAAGTTTTGAAGTTGATTACTCAAAAGATTAAGTTGTTCCGACGAGTTTTACCACATGATTTAAAAGGAATTTTAAGTTGTATACTAATTACCATCATTGTGAACACACGTTTTTAAGTTGACAACCATTTATAAATGAAGTTGCTCCAAATATATTGTATTCAATAGTTTTTTTTCTTACCTTTTTTATGTGTTTGCCTTTAAAGAAAGAAATTAATTGATTCCACAATAAAAATATTAGGCAATTCACTTTTTATTTTGAACTGCAGTTGTTTTATTTCAACACATGATGTTTCAATGAGGAGAGAATTCATTTTGTTTGAACATTTATTGACACATGCCATTTGATAAGGTGCATGAACACCTGAAATCACAGCTGACTGCAGGAGAGAGGAGAACCATTTTATAGTTTGGCTGCAGCACGGTGATTGGCTGCTGGAGAATGAGGTGAAATGTAATAGGTTAAAGAGAACGCCTGTGATGAGCTGATTATATGCAGCTGCGGAGTGAATGTATACACACCCAGTCTTCCTGAAAGAACTTGCGCTGAGCTTCATTTCAATCTTGAAAAAAAAGATAAATAACACAAATTTAAATTGCCCCAAAAATAATAAATAAACACATTAGCCATATTACCATGGGACATGGGGACACAGCAAATACATGCTGCCATCACAACGAAGTTAGAGGCCTTTGCATATTTAAAACCAGTGCCAAATATGTAAAATCTGTAAAGTTTTTGTAAAACTACAGAAACAAACTCTCAATGGCCACCAACCTGCAGATCACACACATCCATTTTACAAAAGATGTAACAAAGATGTTTGCACTGCCGACAGTCATTATTTCAAACAGTATGAACACATTTAACGCAGAATGCTTGCTCATTTGTTTCCCTCGACCACGATGGTTGCCATGGTATGGTCAGATCCTGGGGTGGACCGGTCACTGATGAAGGCGATATTCATGTCCTTTTGAAGCACATTAAATAATAGGTTAGCGCATAAGAGATAATGAATTAGGTAACTGCATACTTTTTAAACTGTCACTCTTAGCGAATTCAGAGCCATTATTACCAGCTGCTAAAGCAACGCTGGTATTGTTTTCACCTATTGAGTCTGCATGTGTGTGTCGTCATGGCAATGTGGTCCTGAAGACACACAGAGGTGCTTTTGAGTACTTTGCCTAGTGTTTAAATGCATGTGGACAGATTTTGTAGATACGTTTTAGTGTACCTTCTCATCTTTTTTGCAGGTTCCATACAATATGTGAACTGGTTAAGAGAAGAGCAGAAGACACTTTTCAAATGTTACACAATCCTTTTCCCATGCCATCGCTGTCAACACCTATCCACGCTGAACGTTGCTAAGATACTATTGATTGGGGTGTGGCCAAAAGTGCAATATGCTTCAAAATGTAACTGACAGAGCAGTGCTTTTGTCCTGTGTTTTTACACTGTGCCATGGATTTTATTTTATTTCAAGATTTGTAATTACGCCGCTAAACTCCTTGAAAAGGTCCTCTTCCTTTTCTCCAAGGTACACGACAAGGCAGAGGATGGCTATAGTTCTCTGCGTACTTCAATTGCATTGTGCTATTTTTGAAAAAGGAAAAAAAGACATATTACCTAAATGAATATATTCTGAATGGGTGACTGCCAACAACTTGCATTTCAATGACAACTCTAAATAACGATCCTACCTCAAGAAGCATGTCCTTGATCTGCTACACCGAGATTCATTTTTAATAAAAAGCGATATCACAGTAGTACCCAAAGTATTTTTACTCTCACAGTAGCCTCTACTACTTTGTACCCTCTCACAGAACTATTCACAGTTCAAAGGCTGCTAATTTTGGTCAAACAGCAATTTGCCATACAGTGCAACTACAAGGCTATCTACTGTATTTTAATGACAAAAGATGACACTCACCTTAAAATGTCCTTTGTATATATCTATTTGTCTTAACTGTCGGAACTCGTCCAGAAATGTTAAGTGGGAGTGGACTTGAAATCCTTAACTCAAGGTGTAGAACAATGAAGTTATCAAGCCAATTGCATTACTTACTACAACTTTAATTTAGTTTTAAGTCAATTAACGCAGAAATCAGAGTTCAAATTACACACAATATTAAGTTGATGTAATTACCAACATTATTACGTCAACACAACTTATAAATTAATGTTTGCAACTTAAAATGTTTATCTAAATCAATTAGCTCACATTAATTGATTTAGATAAACATTTTAAGTTGCAACATTAATTTATACTCTCTGAAGAACCAGCACCTTACCGTGTTAGAGAGGTTTGTGTGCCCTGATGAACCTGGGCGCTGTGTTGTCTGGAACCTTGTGTTCCTGGTAGGGTCTCCCATGGCAAATTGGTCTCAGGCAAGGGGCCAGACTAAGATTGGTTCAAAAGATCTCATGAAAGACAACACAAGAAGTGAGGATACCCGGCCCGGAGGAAGCCCGGGGTCCCTTTCTGGAGCCAGGCCGAGAAGGAGGACTCGTCGGCGAGCGTCTGGTGGCCGGGCTTGCCACGGAGCCCGGCCGGGCCCAGCGCGAAAAGGCAACGGAGTTGCTCAAGGTGTGAGGCGCCGGGCGGGTGTGGGGATACTCACAAGTCCCCGGTTAGGTGCTTCGTTGTTGGATGTAATGTCTTCCTTTGTCAGGGTTGACCAGTCTAGTTTTTCTGTTTGAGCACTATTTACATTTCTGGTTAGCCCAGGTAGATGTTCGACATGTATTGACATGATCAGTCGTTGCTGTCCCATACAGAATGCTCATACTCTCAAGTGAAGCATGAGCATCAGCTGTACTAATACAATGATCAAGCCATGACGTAGTATGCCAGGCCTCGCTAATGTAGGTATAACTATCTGCAGGCAAAAGCACCTTGCTTGACAATATAAAATTGTTATCGTGACAGAACTGAGCCATGTGCTTGGCAAATAATGAGTTCCTGTCTGAGATATCTGCATTCATATCCCCAATGACATACACACAAGAAGAAGTATTGCTTTGAATAAAGGAATTAATGAAAGCAAGCCTATTTCGATATTCATCCTCATTCTGACGACATTCATAGGGTGTATACACATTTAGAATAATACATTCCTTGTCATTGTGAGTAAACTGTATTATGCACCAGTCGGCACAAAGCCTAACCACATTTATTGATGAATCAAGGTTCTTATTCCACAGGATAGCCACACCCCCTGATATCCTTCCTCTGACTATTCCCATGCCAAAGTCAGTAGTAGACTCCCCAGCCCCATGGAAATTATCATTGAAAGAGTTAAGTTTTTCCAAGTCTTGCTTCGCTAAAAATGTCTCTTGCATACATAGTATGTCACAGTTCTCCAGAAGGTGGTCAACAACAATGCGGCGAGCTTTATCCTCTGTGCTCTGGCCCATACGAAGGCCACGACAGTTGTACGACAAGACCCAAATAGTCATTTAGCGAGACAAGTGAGTGCCCATTGCACCAGCAGGCACACTCATTCCCCAGGTGCAGTGTTTGAGCTAATAACTCCTGCTCTGGCTCATAATATCGCCGGACAAATGCCCCTTCTGGCCAGATCTCCGGATTGTACATTTCGCTGACCTCATTGCATTCAGCAGATACTTTAAATGAACCGTATCTACCGTGTATAGTGCCAATTTGTTGGCAACAGGCAACCTCACGGCCAAGTTTTTCTTTAAGATACACAGACACAGTTTCAGCATCTAGGGCTGGTGAGAACTTGGAAGCAAAAACACTCACCAGCTTAGTCTTGATCACTTTGATGTTGCCCGCAGCTCCGGTGCCAACAATAGGCACGTTACCGGATTTATTTTTCCGCTCGGGAGCAACAGTGCGCAATCTTGGTTTATCAGCAGCCTTCTCTGAGGCATGACGTCGGCCTTTTTTCACAACATGACTCCACTTTGGAGAGCCTGGCAAAAACGTTGATCCACTGGGACTATCCATTGTTGTAGCCCTCTCCACGTTCAGAGCAGAGGCCCCCGCCGCAGCCCTCACTCCGAAGCCCAAGTTTGAGGCTCCTGCCTGTGCTGCCCCCAGTGCTGTGCCGTCCAGGCGGGCCCCGTCCACCGCCGCCGCATCTGAGCCATCAAGGCCCTGTGTCAGGTCAGTGGAGCGCTCTTGTGCACACACGCGGCGATCGATCTCCACTGTGATAGCACGAGGATCTTCGCTTACATCAGCCTGTAGCTGCATTGCGTGCTTCATAGAGCAGACCTCAGAGCACAGCTGCTCCATTCTCCCAAGTAGGCTTGAGACATCCATGTTAGTAAATGTCACCGGCGGCAGTTCATCCAAGTAATAAGAAACAAATCTGGGAGTGTTTTCTCCACACTCGTTCATTACTTTAAGGCAACTTTTTATATTGTTGATGTCTTTCTTTTCCCCTTTATGGGAAACGTTCCGCTGTGTAGTTGGGCAAAGATCAAACAATACTTTCTTCGAGGATTCTATCCACTCAGAATCAAACGTGTTTGCAGCCAACAGGACAATCTCATCCTGGCTTAATGTCTTAATTTGTACAGCAAGGAAGTTAAGAAGCTCATCCTCCACAATAACTTTACCGTCAACCGTAGTGTAGATCTCAGGTTTTACCCGAGACCGGCTGAGAGTCCGGCTAAAGACAGGAGCAACCGAGCTTTGTGGTGCAGTGTCCTTCATGTCAGACAATGCTTTGCGCACGGACCAATTTCCCCAAATCTGTGGTGGAAAATGTAAGGCGGGGCCTCTCATATGATGCACACCTGCACACTTGCTCGCCTGTTCTACTCTTTGTTTTATGAATGCCAGGAAGGATTCTTGCCTCGCTTCTGAAGCAAGACGCTCGGAAGACATGTGCTACCAAGCAATCATACTCGACATTGAGAAACACCCCGTATGTGCGCTCACAGAGCATGCGCCCCTTAAGCCCCGCCCCCGGGCTCCCACTCTCGGTTCAGTAGAATGAATGGAGACAGAAAATAGATCTAGATTCGGCTTTTAGTGCACTTTACAACTTTAAGCACCTAATGATTCTAATAAGGGCTATAAATAGTTCATACTGGGTAGTTTATTTAGTTTTTTAAAAATCCACTGATTTACAGACGTCTCTTTCCCAATGTTAGTCAATGGGGAAAAGTCTTTCTGGGCCCAGTGACGTCACGGACGGATACGGAAGTTGCAGTACCGCCGTTTGGCCACTAGGAATATTTTCATTAGAGTCCGGCGCACTTCCCGGGGGCTTGACTGTATGTGGGCTGAAGTGACACGCTGGTTAAATCGCTTTGTGGCTGATCCTTTATCTGTCATTAACAAAGCGAGGTTTTTAGTTTCAAAAGGTGCTCCTTATTTTAAATATATATTCATATTATATTTCTTTACAGTGCCTACCAAAAAGTATTTACCAAAAACCTAAGAAATATTTACACATAGTTAAAAAAACAAATATAATTGATAATAAAAAAAAATTACTTTTGTATTTAAATGTATATATATCTTTTAATATAATGTTTTTTCCTTTTTGAAAAAATTAAATGTCATTGTTGTGTCTTGTTCTATTGTCTATTATTTTATTGCCTTCATTTCCATTTGGGTTTCATGGATTTTAATAAATATGAATCCAGGATTGAGTATCGTCAATTTCGAATTAGCTTGAGTATTTGTATTGAATCCACTAAGGGTTAAGCTTACAACATTTGTGCATGTTTGTTTTGTAGCTGTCCTTGTGAGGACAATACATGTGTTTGAGTAGTGATGACAAATATGTTCTCAATGTCCGCCGCTCTACAGCTGCTCAGAGCGAGACAGTCTAACAGTAGAGCCAAGAATGATGGGTTCATTTTCACAGTGTGATGCATCCGTGTTGAAACAGTGGACAGGTTCAACAAAGGCAGGTTTGATTAGTTTCACTGTGTTGAACAGTGACGCACACACAAAGAAAACAATGTTGACATTTTGATATGTTGCCCAACCCTGGTACAGCCAACAAATCAAAAACGTTAGGTGACTCTACTGTCACCTACTGAGCAATTTGTTTCAAGGAATTCATCCCCAAAGAGCCTTCACTAAGTAACACCTGCGCTTCTATTGGCTAGCGCTCCAACACATTGTACGTGATAAGGTGCGGGACGTCTCTAAGTGGTTGACCAATCTAAACAGAGCCGGACAGCTAACCAATCAGAGCAGACTGGGCTCTGGTTTCAGACAGAAGGTGAAGAGAGGTGCTGCAGCACAGGCAGTATGAGAGAAATAAAGAGCTCTTTGAACATTAAAGGTGGGGTAGGTAAGTTTGAGAAACCGGCTGGAGATCGCTTGAATTTGAAAATACACAACCGGAGAAAATCTGCCACTTCCTCACAGAGCCCCTCCTCCAACACACACGAACGCGCACATGACCAATGAGGGCACGAGATAAATGTGTGCCCCGATGGAAGGCTGACAGGCAGGTAGGCCATCACGGATTGGTTGTACTTTTTACAGTATTACGGCTTCTACAGATGACATTTTTTTATGGATTTTTTGTCAAAGCACTTCAGATATTCATTGCTATCGGGATGTTAAGAGCATTCCATGGAATATAACAAAAAGTGTATCTCGAGCCGGTTTCTGAAACTTACCTACCCCACCTTTAAAGCATGGAGACATGTCCCAGTAGAGACACTACATACTGATATACACCTGAACATCAGCAGGAGAGGACTCTTTAAAGTAGAGACGCTACATACTGATATACACCTGAACATCAGCAGGAGAGGACTCTTTAAAGTAGAGACACTACATACTGATATACACCTGAACATCAGCAGGAGAGGACTCTTTAAAGTAGAGACGCTACATACTGATATACACCTGAACATCAGCAGGAGAGGACTCTTTAAAGTAGAGACACTACATACTGATATACACCTGAACATCAGCAGGAGAGGACTCTTTAAAGTAGAGACACTACATACTGATATACACCTGAACATCAGCAGGAGAGGACTCTTTAAAGTAGAGACACTACATACTGATAAACACCTGAACATCAGCAGGAGAGGACTCTTTAAAGTAGAGACAATACTGATATACACCTGAACCCAATTTGCTGCCCTAGGCAAGATTTTAGCTGCCCCCCCCCCCCCCCCCCCCCCGGCATGAACACCAACACAGAAAGATATGGACACAAGATGTGTGCAACAGTATTTAGTATCCTATCCAATATTGAAGTTAAAAGCATCAATCTGGTGCACTTTGAGAGCAACATTAAATATGCACGACCATGCTGAGCTGCTATTGTTCTCTTCCATATGTGCAGAAACCTGCCCTGCTCACTGTGCTGGAAACACACCAGAGAGGACAAAAGTGCACACATGCTTTACTCAGTAGAAGTCCAGATACTCGTGTTTAAAAATACTCTGGGAAAATAATAATGATCACACCACCAAACACACATTCAAACTAAAGGAACCAGCCTGTTTGGAAAATGTGAGAAGTAGAAAGTACAGGTATTTGGGTTCAACATGTAAGAAGTAGAAAGTACAGGTATTTGAGTTCAACATGAGAGAAGTAGAAAGTACAGGTATTTGGGTTCAACATGTAAGAAGTAGAAAGTACAGGTATTTGAGTTCAACATGTAAGAAGTAGAAAGTACAGGTATTTGAGTTCAACATGTAAGAAGTAGAAAGTACAGGTATTTGAGTTCAACATGTAAGAAGTAGAAAGTACAGGTATTTGGGTTCAACATGTAAGAAGTAGAAAGTACAGGTATTTGAGTTCAACATGTAAGAAGTAGAAAGTACAGGTATTTGAGTTCAACATGAGAGAAGTAGAAAGTACAGGTATTTGGGTTCAACATGTAAGAAGTAGAAAGTTCATGTATTTGAGTTCAACATGTAAGAAGTAGAAAGTACAGGTATTTGAGTTCAACATGTAAGAAGTAGAAAGTACAGGTATTTGAGTTCAACATGTAAGAAGTAGAAAGTACAGGTATTTGAGTTCAACATGTAAGAAGTAGAAAGTACAGGTATTTGTGTTCAACATGTAAGAAGTAGAAAGTACAGGTATTTGAGTTCAACATGTAAGAAGCAGAAAGTACAGGTATTTGAGTTCAACATGTAAGAAGTAGAAAGTACAGGTATTTGTGTTCAACATGTGAGAAGTAGAAAGTACAGGTATTTGAGTTCAACATGTAAGAAGTAGAAAGTACAGGTATTTGAGTTCAACATGTAAGAAGTAGAAAGTACAGGTATTTGTGTTCAACATGTAAGAAGTAGAAAGTACAGGTATTTCCTACACTCTATTTAGTTATTGTTTTATGTATGTATAAATGCTTCGTGTCTTTGATGTATGTTGTCTTTTCTGAATGTTTTGATGGCATCTTAAAAGGAGAATTTTTCCGTACAAATCATTTACTTTTAAAGCAAGCAGCGATGTTTTCAAATCTGTAATCAAAAAGCTCCTCAAAAACGCTCTCGAAGCAGTTCCTGCCGTTGCTACGTTAGTTCAAACGGTAACAACGGACTATTTTTCTTAGCGGATGCATGTTAATTTAAATCAATACAACTATTTTTTAAATCAATACAATAATTTTCTAAATCCATAAAAGCATTTCAATTAATATTTGGAGTCATAACGTTACTTTGTGGAGAATATGGCCATGTAATAAGCGGGATAATGCCGATCTAGATCCCGCCGCTTCGCGTCGGGCTCCTGATCAGCCTGTCGGTGTTCTTTTCCCCATAATGACCGCGTCGCTGCACATTATCCCTTACATAGAAGTTCAACGAGACGAGGAAAAATTCTCCTTTTAAGATGCCATCAAAACATTCAGAAAAGACAACATACATCAAAGACACGAAGCATTTATACATACATAAAACAATAACAAAATAAAGTGTAGGAAATAGTTACATTAGTATGTGTATAATATTGCAAATGTATGGGTTATTACACAGGGAAGAAGACAATTAGATACCATACCAAGCGGTAGCGGCCATGATGGGAAGAAATTGTCTTTGAGTCTGTTTGTCTTTGCTTTCTTAGGGAAGGTTGTCATGTATATAGACAATTTATTTTTTAAGTGTAGCAATCATTGTTAGGGATTAATGTAGTCTTTACTCCTAGACATTTAACCTTATTTTGTGTGTTGACATGTACGACCATCCCTGCTTCTAATCTCCCGTAAGGAATGTGTTGATGCAGTCGTATGTTGATACTAGGTTTTACAGCTTGACCTACAGGGCATAGGGAGGTGTTGCGAGTGTGAGAACGCTAGCTTCTAAGCTCCAGAGATGTGAGAGACATCTCCTGTGTCTGCAGATGTGTTTACGCCCATCCCCAAAATGTGGACTTGACTCTCTGTAAACTAGTTAAAAGGTCTACCAAGATGCGAGGCTGATCAGATTTGACATGGCAAACCACCCGCAGTCAGAACCTTTGACCGTGTGACTTGTGATGTGAATTTCTCCGGCCGATGCTTGTATTAAATATCAGTGTTTGACATCAGAACTCCTGCTCGTCCCGTGTCTCCTTCCTGAGTCGGTGACTCCCACTGCATTGCTACACAGAAGTTCCCTCCACAATCATGATACTTACGGTGGCCGACAGGTGCAAAAAAACGGCACATGCAAATGGAGAAACATAAGATAAGATAAGACATACTTTACTAATCCCAATTTTGGATTTTTTTTTTGTTGCAGCAGCATAAAACAAAACAAGGCATTGCACATTATAACAAATCAAAAGAGTAGAACTAATCAATTCTAAAATATAAACATCTCAAAACAGAAATAGAAGTAAACCAGCATTAGAGAGTAAGAAAAATATACAGATGACCGGGAAGATACAAAATCTATAAACTGTCAAATAAAAACACTATTGAAGGGCCAATTTTCTGTTTACACAATATAGAAATACTTTATTGTCATTTCAACAAGACACAGAGTGTACTATTAAAACGAAATTTCGTTGTACTGGCTTACAGGAACAGGACAATATAAAAACTTGCTAAAATGCTACATATAAATAAATAATAGTGGGGAGCTGTACTCTTCTCAACCTGTGCAGGAAGTGTAGGCGCTGCTGTGCCTTCTTAAATAGTGATGTCGTGTGAGTGGACCAGGTCAGACTGCTTGCTTGTGATATGCAGCCCCAGGAACTTGGTGCTGCCTGTAGTCTTCACTGCTGTGCCGTTGATGTGGAGTGGTGGGCAGGGCTGGACTGGGACAGCAAATCGGCCCTGGCATTTAGACCCAGCCGGCCCAAATCCATAAAACAAACAAATAGTAGCGGTTATTGACAAGAAGAATAACTCAGTATAATTTAAAAAAACGCTATTATTATCCTTTTTACGTACCAGGGGCAAACTAAACTAATACATACAACAAGTATGTGTAACTATCAATCATTAGAAATTAGACCTTCAAACCCTCTCACAAAGCGAACAGTGACCGAGCACTAATAGGGGGGTCTGATGGTGGTGGAGGCGGGGAGGGAGCGGATCAACAACTTGAGCAGCTGTCAACTCAACATTGTAAATAACCAACAAAAGACGATCACCGGTTCATCTTGTTTTTGGCTTGAGAATAGTTTGGGCAGCGTGAGAGCGTGAGATTGAGAGTGAAAGCGTGTGTCATACGCTAGATGCGTGAGAGTTGGCAACCCTGCATTACCTGCTGCAGGTGGGGCACCAGTTATACAAGAGGGAGACAATAGCTGTACTTATTTTTTAATGAGCCACATGCCATGATGCACCAACTTCAGACATCCTTACAGAGCCACTCCTCCACCACACACGAACGCGCACATGACCAATGAGGGCACAAGATAAGTTTGTGCACAGATGGAAGGCTGACAGGCAGGTAGGCCAAACCAAGTTCCCATCAGCAAAAACACGTGGGTTTGCTATCCTGGCTCCAAAATGGTGGAATGAGCTCCCCATTGAAATCAGGACAGCAGAAAGCTTACACATCTTCCAGACTGAAAATTCATCTCTTTCGACTCCACTTCGAGCGATAGAATTGTTAACAAAGCACTTATATACTAATAAAGGACTGGCTTATCTAAAGCCAGTTGAGTAGCACTTGAAATGTTTGGCTCTATGAAACCTGATGTACTTTATGATTCTGTTTTCTTCAAGGTTGTGTCTTCCTGGTGGAACGCACTTATTGTAAGTCGCTTTGGATAAAATCCTCAGCTAAATGCAATGTAATGTAATGTCTGGGGGGGTATGCCCACCCCCCAGAAGAAAAGTTTTAAAAATAACCCCTTAAATGATGACTTCTAGTTAATTTAAGGGGGGGGGACCCTATAGTGCCCTGCCTCCCCTTTCTATGACAACACGATAGAGATAGGACCAGATGAGTCTACAGGATGAGTCGACGGCATCTTTTCTTGGGCTTGTTTCTCCCACAGATTGACGCTCTGATATGACTCCCTGATAAACACTGCTATGTCATTGATTAGGTTGAAAAGTGTTCCACATTCGATGACATTTTGGGTAGTTTCAGCCAGGACAAGATTAAGAACATGAGCATAGCACCACACATGGACATGAGTGGGTGACTGGGAGGTCATCAGTGCAGAAAATCCTTTGTACCGGCCTTTCATATTGGATGCTCCATCCGTTGCATTACCTATACACACATGCCCTTGTCCAGTTTCAGATGCTTGAAGTATTGTCCGGTGGATGCGTGGCACTTCACTAAAGCCACAAGCCTCTCTTGCACAGTCTCATTGACATATTTTAAGATTACTGAACACTGATCCTGAGAAGTTATGTCTTGTGTTGTGTCCAGCTGAACAGAAGACATTCCGGCCTTCTGGACATCACTGGAGATACTTCCTTTGATTAGACTACGAACAGTTTCTATGATGGAGTTAACAGTAGTTTTGGAGAGTAGGGGGATGAGAGACCCTCTACCTTTTGTTCCACTGGATTGGTGCAATTTCTTGCTCTTCTCTACGCAATCATCCAGATGCTCTTTTAACCAGACATCATACTTTCCTAATAAAAGGATGAGCTCCAAAAAGTTACCGTGGTCCACGGTGTTGTCAGCTAGCATATATGCTCCCTCATTCTCCACCTGCCTGCACTTTCACCACATCCACCACATACTCCAAAACCTGACGTCTCTTTCGGACTTGTTCCCTATGAGCAGACATCTGACTGCCAGCAAACATGCTTTCGATGTCTGCTTTAGAGCACCGTAAGAAAAAAGCTTCAGCACAGGTTGAATGTGTAATGCTCTTTTTGTGCTCCTCTGTACGCTGGTGTGCGTGCCTCCAATCTGACATTCCAGTTATAAAGACATACAAAACAAAACAACATATGACGTCCCTTGCAATATGACGCCACTTTCTGCTGGTGCCATCTTTACAGGTGAATACCGTCTGCACAACTGGATTTCTGGTATGTTGTTGTGGGTGCTGTTCTAAAAACATCTGTAACATAGATGGCTCGGGGCGGGCAAAGTAATCTATGTCCTCCTGCTCTTTGCTCTCCTCACTCTCCTCCTCTGGGGATGCTACCTGGCTCAACACGATGATACAGAATGAATGGATTCCCTGATAGAGGTCCATACAAATAGGCATTGACATAACAATACCACACAGTTAATGGTCAAAACTACATGTGTGCCTCCATTTTTTATCTATTTCTATATTATTCATTCTATATATTGTCAATCAAAACTACCACAACAAGCTGACTATAAACATTTTCTTCAGGTCCCAAAAGACCACTGTTGCCCTTATAACCAAATAAGTAAATACACTAAACAAAACAAGCTGCCAGCTGACAGTAATTGTTCATGAATGTTGGTTAACTTTCAATGAGACAATGTATCAGAGTCCCATTAAGCTATATTTTAACTTACCAGGGAAAACCTAAAAAAGCCAGCTTACTAGCTTGGAGGCTAACGAATGTTTCTCTTATAATATTTGTCTTATTAGTGCTTCATCAAAGGGATATTAATGGGTTCCAGAACTACAGAGTATCATAACCTTAATAATAATATTTTCCTAATTTTCTTAGCTTCTGCTTACCGCGAGTTCTCCTCCCTCTCCCCACTCGCGCTGATCTCTCTCCCTCTCATCATCTTCCTCACCACCAATATCGGCCACGGGTTAGAAGAAGATGGACCTGCACCTGTACTAAACATGTCGGTTATTTTGACACAAGCGGCAGCATCAGCACGAAGGGCCTGCTTTTTTCTTGCCCGCAATTGTTCTGCTCTCCCTTTTCGCTTGGCCTTCGCCTTCGCCATTTCTAACTCGAACTTTTTTTTTTCTCGAAAAAAAAGGAAGTTTGGCTTCAACGGCCGGCTCACCTCCTGGGGGCGTGATTTAATGATGCACACCGAGCGGCCCAAAGGGGGAGGTGATTAAAGATTTGATTGGGCCGGCCCAGTGTCAATTACTAAAAACATTTAAACAGAGGGCCAATATACCCGTCTTATGGGCCGGGACTTCAGAAAAAAAAAAGAAATGACGTGTCGGCCCAAAAGGCACGTCGGCCCACCGGGAAAATGCCCGGTATGCCAGATGGCCAGTCCACCCCTGGTGGTGGGTGACAGTGCTTTTTGTTCCTGAAGTCGACAATGATCTATTTTGTTTTATCGACATTCAGGATCAGGTTGTTGGTGTTACACCAGTCTGTCAGATGTTTCACCTCCTCCCTGTAGGCCTGTTCGTTGTTGTCCCTGATGAGTCCCACCACTGTCGTATCGTCCGTGTACTTTATGATGTGGTTGGTACTGAACCTGGAGCAGCAGTCGTGGGTCATCAGGGTGAAAAGCAGTGGACTCAGAATGCAGCCCTGCGGGGAGCCGGTGTTAAAGGCCCTGTCACACTGTTTACTTTATCCGTCTTTATATGTAGAAAATATTACGTTTTCTCCGTAATGTTGTTTCCATAACAACAACAATTTCCTGTCAACTGTCCTTCAAAATAATATATTATATCCTTTTTAGTTTCACAGAACACAAATTGGGTTATTTACATAATATATTTACATGATTTTGTTGTGCAATAAAACAACCAGATGGACACACGATAAAGGAAATGTTCAAATTCGGCTGTGATCGTAGCAACATCGGGCCATTCGTGAGGGCATCTTAAGCCATCGTATGACCGCCGGCGGAGTTTCTCAGGCTCCGGCAGCAACTTCGTGAGCGGAGGCAAAATCTTTGGCATGCCAAACAATTGCCAAAGGACCTTGCGAAGGTTCATTTTCGTGTTGAATTCGTGTGTCAATTTTGCCCTTCGTAAGGCCATCGTGAGGGCATCTTGTTATCCTCGGTGCCATCGGGCATTCGCCCCGATCAGAGTGAGGGCGAATGCACCGATGATAACACGAAGATGACACGACTTGACAAGATGCCCTCACGAGTGCCTTACGAAGTTGCCGCTCACGAAGTTGCTGCCGGAGTCTGAGAAACTCCACCGGCGGTCACACGATGGCTTAAGATGCCCTCACGAATGGCCCGATGTTGCTACGATCACAGCCGAATTTGAACATTTCCTTTATCGTGTGTCCATCGGGTGTCAATTTCGGGACAGTGTGACAGGGCCTTTAAGGTGATGGTGCTGGAGGTGTTGTTACCGACCATATGCTCAATATAGGCAGGATATTATTTACATCAGGTGTGCATGGAATGGGATGTTCAATTAAATATAAACATCTTCACTATACTTGGTGTAACATGCATGTTTGGTCAAGTTTTTGGCACATTTGTGTTTTATATTTGCATTGTTTTTGAAAACTGTGGACCATTTTTCCTAATGACAATGTTTTGGGCCTTGCACTTGTCAGCCACCGTAGGTACTGGATGCAAAGGATGGGCAATGAAAGTAGAAACAATTGGAATAAATCTAATAATTAATGTGAAAAAACCAAGTATTTTCCCCCTTATTTGTTCATATGAAGGGACTCTGTATACTTTGAGTTATTTTAAACACATTCAAATATTCCTAATATACCATGTTGTCTCTTGTGTGGGAGGCGAAGCTCGAGTGCATGCATCGACTTGGGGGCTAAACTGCATCAGTGGTTGACATTTGTGATGTAAATACTTTGTAAAATGTCATACATCTGGCATGTGCATCCAAGCTTCTCGTGAAATGCCACACATTAAGAAGATGTGAGAAATAAATGTGGGAAAAAAGGGAAAATGCCAACCTTTTGAAAATGTTATGATTGATTGTGTTTACCCATAATGTATTTTAAAATGATGTGGGAATGATCGTATGATATTATAAATCTGAGTTCTGGTTAAACTGGAAGAGAAGGAAGCTGTCAGCAGGCTGGGAGAGTAATGGATTACAGTTTAAAAAATGATATTTGGGAAACTAGCACGATTACAATGCTACTACTAAAAAGAGTGTTTGTTGTGATGTCAGATGTTATCTCTGTAAGCTGTACTGTTCTGTAGGATAATACTTTAAGTGAAAATCTAGACTCCTACTTTTTTTACACATGGCCCTAATTATCTTCTTTTAAAAATGATTAGAATCCTGAATTTTTTTCTTTCTTTTGATAGTTTTTTCAGAATTTTCACCTTTTTATGCAGATTTTTTTCAAAACGTTGTATTCTTTTCTAATTCCTGACTTTTTTCATAATTCTCCTTTTTTTTACAAAAATCTAACTTTTGGCAAATTCCTGACTTTGAACATATTTCTAACTTATTTTCTAATTTCTATTTCTTTTTAACAAAATCTCAATTTGTTGAAACAAATTTCTCTAAAATGTCACTTTTTTCCAAAATATCTAAATGTTTTCCAAAGAATGTCTCACTTTTGGCCTATTTCTAACTTATTTTCAAAATCATATTTAATTTTTCTCAAAAATCTCAATGTTTCTCAAAAATCTCAATTTTTCTCAAAAATCTCACTTTTTTTTCAGAACTCTCACTTTTTATAAAAATTCTGAGTGGATCAGCTGTTCTCTCTTCTCTTACCTCATTCACACCAACGGTGTTTCAGGGCCGGTTCGGAGCTGGAGCTTGAAAAGCACCAGGTTTTCCTGTTCACACCGCAGCGGAGCAGCCTCCGGAATCTGGTTAGTTTCAAGCTCCAAAAAATTGTCCGGCTAGAGCAAAAGCACCGCATACGTCACGCTTACGTCGAGGTGGGGGCAGGGGCGGGATCAACTCCTGAACAACAACAAAAAGCCCGCGTTGTATCCAGTTTGTACACAACGATGGAGAAACGTAACAAGCAGCAGTGGTCCACTGAAGAGACCAGCTACCTGCTGGGAACCTGGTCTTCCGAAGAGGTACAGAGGAAGCCGGAGCACAATCGGCCATTGTTGTTGTTGTCGGTGTCAGCTGTGAGGGCTTTCCGCGAGGTTTGGCTTTGAATCTGCTTTATGGGACCTTTATTATTATTTTGTTTTTAAAATTGGCCCCGAATCATCTTCTTTACAAAATTAAAAGAATCCTGAATTGTCTTCTTTTTGTTTATAATTTTTTCAAAATTCTCACCTTTTTTATAAAAATATTGACTATTTTTTCCTGAATTCCGATTTCTTTCAGAATGTAAAAATGTTTTTTGTTGATTTCTAATTCCTGACTCTTTTTTTTCTAATTCTACCGTTTTAAGCAAAAATCTAAATTTGTTGAAAAAATCTCACTTTTTCCTCAAAAATCTCACTTTTTCCTCAAAAATCTCACTTTTTTCAAGTCCCCTTTACATATTTCCTGTTTTTTTCCAAAACTTTTTAACTGTAGTATGTGCTCATGTGTTTCAGTCTTGGTGTATAAAGGCAGGTTTTCCTATAAATAAAAACATTTTTGTTCCTAAATTGCTTTCTACATTTCTAAGGTCACATGTATCTGTTGTCCCACATAATAAACATTCTTTACAAATGGTCTTGTTTTAAATGGCAATGCACTTGATATTGAGGTTATCCAAAAGTACCGGAAAGTTATCAAGCCTTTAATATTTTAAAACTTACTGATTATTTATTTTTTAGAGAATACATTTTGAAAGTAACCCTCCCATCCCTGGGGGGTATACTGCGAAGCAGGATTTTCGCTTAGCCGGCTAAATTCAGGGGAAACTCCGGCTTTCCGGTCATCCGAAGCTGGTTCTCTTTTTAGCAGGCTAGATCTCCATGGTAATATATGCTAAGCAGCTAACCTGGTCGGGACCAGGTTAGGTTGCAGGCTAAGAGCTCAACTCAGTGAAAGCACCGCCTGCTGACCAATCAGAGCTCAGTGTGCGGAGTTTAAAGCGATCAAGTCATATTACAGGAGAAAGGAAATACAGAAAAACTGCCGTCGCAGGAAAGACGGCCGGCAAAAATCACCGACTGTGTGAACGTGAACATGAATAGAATATCACCTCCATCTTCAGAGCAATCTGACTATTATAACATTAGCGTTAAGAAAGCTTACTTAAATATCGGCCACAACATAAGTAACCGGATCAGAGTACATTAAGTACAGTCCGCGGCATATCACTTCATAATGTATCATATATCTCCTTATCTGAGTCAGCTGAGCCGTATCTGGCCGTGCAGCACTCACAGCGTCACAGACTGTATGCAGAAGTATTATTTTAAGCAACACATTAAGTTGACTAAACACTCGAGACAAATGTAATTGAAGTCAGATCGTGTTTTAGACGGGGCAGTGATATCATAAACCTGTTAATGTACGCATTCAAACACTTTTTCTTTTTCCAGCTGTATTCACCTTGCAGGTGCAGCTATGTGGCTTTTATCCTGGATAAAGTGTTTAAGTCATGGATGTTTAAAGTTTAACTTCTTCATTTTTGACTAGTATTAAAGTTCACTTTTCATTCAGGAAGTATGACGCTGTGCTGTCAGTACGCTTCTCCATGTTTGTGATTGGTCGAATGCTCCAGATACCACCCCTTTCATGTGAACGCGCACCTAACTAGATAGGACACGTCTGGCTTGAGCGATCCACTTGATAACCAGCGTCGTAGTACAGTTTAGCGAGAGCGCATATGTTTTGGATTAGGCCAACCGGCTAACTCAAACATATCCAGGTTAGGTTGAACCAGGTTCGTAGTATAGGCCCCTGGTGTCAGTGTAACAGGTTTTATTGATAATAATGTTGATTGTTGTTGTTTGTTTCAAACGCCACTTGGGGGCACCACAAGTCACTCCTGTTTATAGGATTACATTTTATCTCATACATTATGAAAAAAATCTATTTAACAATGACATGAACATACTTCATCGACTCATTGTGCTGTTTTATAAACGGGAATTATGTACAGTTATTAGCATTAGCAATTTAAATGACCCTTTATTCACCACATCCCATAGGAAGACAGAAAGAAAGGATGTGAACACTACTTGTAGCTTAAGCCACTTATTATATACAGTGTTTATTTTATATTTCATTGATAACTGAACTCATTTTCCTCTATGGGCCTTTCTCATTTCTCTAATCCCCCTCCTCGACTCCTATCCTCGTGTCTTAGTCCCGCTCACAGGAGATGCGAGCGGAGGAGTCGAGGAGGACCCATCAGTGGGTGTTTCTCAATCTCGAGTACGCTTGCTTGCTAGCACATGTCTTCCGAGCATCTTGCTTCAGAAGCGAGGCAAGAATTATTCCTGGCATTCGGAAAATGAAGAATGGAACAGGTGAGCAAGTGTGCAGGTGTGCGCAGGGCCGGCCCTCGGCATAGGCGAATGCTAAGGGCGCATCAACCCATCGGATTGGGGAGAATTTTTTATTTATTTTTTATTTCATAACACAATTATACTAACAGAACTACGCCTATATTGCGTACAGCGCCCATAATCTATGGCGCACCCCCCCCCCCAAATAAAGTTGAACTGCCCCAGCCCGCACTAAAAACCAGAGGTTTATGTGAAATTGTTCTTTTATTGAAATAATGGTTTTAGTGTGCAATTATAGGTTTTCATTTTGTATTAGTGTTAATTTAAAATAAATCAAACTCCCAAAACATGTATACAGCGTCTGTGTGCTTTTATTAACATTGGAATTTACTGTGTAAGCGGGGGGGGGGGGGGGGGGTAAAGGCACACCTTTATATGATCATTATAGTTATAACAAAATAAGAGAATAGATGAAAAACAGGTTTGAAATATATAAATATGACAGTACAAAAAAGTTGTTATTAACAAACAAGAACACAGTTTGAAAGGAGAGTGATTTGTAAAATATCCATAAAGAAAAAGAACATCTGCTTACAGTTCTGTTTCATATGGGTGTTGATAGATGTATCCATAGAGCTCTTAAGGGAATGAAAATGAGTCAGCTTTGACTAATGCCAGTGCATACTTTGTCATGTGTGCATTGGCGTTGTGCTCTGGATGAAGGTTATCGAGGGGGAAAAGGCAATATGGAGCCAATATTTGAATAAGTGTGCAGCAGCGGTGGCTCCTCTGCGCTGAGAGCCACTTGATGCAAGGTCAGAAACAGGACTCAGAAACTGAAGCAATTCAGAATTTCAAGATGTCAATATGTCAAGGGCTCCTTCATGCTGCTTCTGTTGAGAAGGGTAGGCCTTAGGATTGACACTGAGGTCACAAACCCACTTTGTGACATTTTCTATAGGGCCAAGTGTCCTCAAATAGAAATAAAATGTCCAATTCTTTAAGATTTTATTTCACTTTCACCTGCAATATGAATTCAGTTATATAAAAAAGCAGCTCCTTTGAATTATCAACTGACATTGAATTGCAGTTATCGCACAGAATACTCGATTCTGATTGGTCAATTTGGACATTCTACAGGTTGTTAATTCTCACTAACAGACCGTTGCTAAGGAGAACAGACCGTTGCTAAGGAAGATCAAGGGTCATATCAATCCGCGGAAAGAAATCCGGGTGATTTAACGACAGCTTTGGACAACAACAATTAGTTTTTCACTATCATTAAACACCAGGAAATACTTTTTGAATATTATTTTTCCTATATTTACTTTTTTTTTAAATCAACAATATTTTACATACAATTTGAGAACCATTCCAAAGTGTTAATTCACTTTCAGAAAATATTAAGGGAGATTTAAGGGTTTTTTCTCTCCACTGACGAACACATGCTTGTGTCCACATCCTTGTTTTCACAAATGAAGCCACTCTTTGAGCAGTTTGAGTCACAGACTGTTTTTATAGCTCTGACGTTACGGGAGGAGGATGAGAAGATCCGGTGATACAGGAAGGGAGAATAACTCGCTCTTAATTTGAAGCTGTGTATTTTCAGCGGGAGATCTATGCTAAGTGACAGGCAGACCTTTACTCTTTCATTTAGCCAAACAGTTCTGACACATTGTTCCATGGTCCGTCACAAACTATCATTTCATGTGAGATGAGTCATAAATCTTTCTGAATATGCCATGTAGCTGCAGGGTTCACAGGCATGCCTGATGAACGTGTTAATCATCAGGTTATTAAGAGAGCAACTTTAATTCCAGGCTCAAGGGACGTTTAAAAGAATCCTGCCTCGCTGCCACCTCTAATCTATCCCGGTATTCTCAGAATTAAAGAGGTCACATTCTGCCCAGGTTCATATCAGTATGTCGTGTCTCTACTTTAAAGAGTCCTCTCCTGCTGATGTTCAGGTGTATATCAGTATGTAGTGTCTCTACTTTAAAGAGTTCTCTCTTGCTGATGTTCAGGTGTATATCAGTATGTAGTGTCTCTACTTTAAAGAGTCCTCTCCTGCTGATGTTCAGCTGTATATCAGTATGTAGTGTCTCTACTTTAAAGAGTCCTCTCCTGCTGATGTTCAGGTGTATATCAGTATGTAGTGTCTCTACTTTAAAGAGTCCTCTCCTGCTGATGTTCAGGTGTATATCAGTATGTAGTGTCTCTACTTTAAAGAGTCCTCTCCTGCTGATGTTCAGGTGTATATCAGTGTGTAGTGTCTCTACTTTAAAGAGTCCTCTCCTGCTGATGTTCAGGTGTATATCAGTATGTAGTGTCTCTACTTTAAAGAGTCCTCTCCTGCTGATGTTCAGGTGTTTATCAGTATGTAGTGTCTCTAATTTAAAGAGTCCTCTCCTGCTGATGTTCAGGTGTATATCAGTATGTAGTGTCTCTACTTTAAAGAGTTCTCTCTTGCTGATGTTCAGGTGTATATCAGTATGTAGTGTCTCTACTTTAAAGAGTCCTCTCCTGCTGATGTTCAGCTGTATATCAGTATGTAGTGTCTCTACTTTAAAGAGTCCTCTCCTGCTGATGTTCAGCTGTATATCAGTATGTAGTGTCTCTACTTTAAAGAGTCCTCTCCTGCTGATGTTCAGGTGTATATCAGTATGTAGTGTCTCTACTTTAAAGAGTTCTCTCTTGCTGATATTCAGGTGTATATCAGTATGTAGTGTCTCTACTTTAAAGAGTCCTCTCCTGCTGATGTTCAGGTGTATATCAGTATGTAGTGTCTCTACTTTAAAGAGTCCTCTCCTGCTGATGTTCAGGTGTATATCAGTATGTAGTGTCTCTACTTTAAAGAGTCCTCTCCTGCTGATGTTCAGCTGTATATCAGTATGTAGTGTCTCTACTTTAAAGAGTCCTCTCCTGCTGATGTTCAGGTGTATATCAGTATGTAGTGTCTCTACTTTAAAGAGTCCTCTCCTGCTGATGTTCAGGTGTATATCAGTATGTAGTGTCTCTACTTTAAAGAGTCCTCTCCTGCTAATGTTCAGGTGTATATCAGTGTGTAGTGTCTCTACTTTAAAGAGTCCTCTCCTGCTGATGTTCAGGTGTATATCAGTATGTAGTGTCTCTACTTTAAAGAGTCCTCTCCTGCTGATGTCCAGGTGTTTATCAGTATGTAGTGTCTCTAATTTAAAGTGTCCTCTCCTGCTGATGTTCAGGTGTATATCAGTATGTAGTGTCTCTACTTTAAATAGTTCTCTCTTGCTGATGTTCAGGTGTATATCAGTATGTAGTGTCTCTACTTTAAAGAGTCCTCTCCTGCTGATGTTCAGCTGTATATCAGTATGTAGTGTCTCTACTTTAAAGAGTTCTCTCTTGCTGATGTTCAGGTGTATATCAGTATGTAGTGTCTCTACTTTAAAGAGTCCTCTCCTGCTGATGTTCAGGTGTATATCAGTATGTAGTGTCTCTACTTTAAAGAGTCCTCTCCTGCTAATGTTCAGGTGTATATCAGTATGTAGTGTCTCTACTTTAAAGAGTCCTCTCCTGCTGATGTTCAGCTGTATATCAGTATGTAGTGTCTCTACTTTAAAGAGTCCTCTCCTGCTGATGTTCAGGTGTATATCAGTATGTAGTGTCTCTACTTTAAAGAGTCCTCTCCTGCTGATGTTCAGCTGTATATCAGTATGTAGTGTCTCTACTTTAAAGAGTCCTCTCCTGCTGATGTTCAGGTGTATATCAGTATGTAGTGTCTCTACTTTAAAGAGTTCTCTCTTGCTGATGTTCAGGTGTATATCAGTATGTAGTGTCTCTACTTTAAAGAGTCCTCTCCTGCTGATGTTCAGGTGTATATCAGTATGTAGTGTCTCTACTTTAAAGAGTCCTCTCCTGCTGATGTTCAGGTGTATATCAGTATGTAGTGTCTCTACTTTAAAGAGTCCTCTCCTGCTAATGTTCAGGTGTATATCAGTATGTAGTATCTCTACTTTAAAGAGTCCTCTCCTGCTGATGTTCAGGTGTATATCAGTATGTAGTGTCTCTACTTTAAAGAGTTCTCTCTTGCTGATGTTCAGGTGTATATCAGTATGTAGTGTCTCTACTTTAAAGAGTTCTCTCTTGCTGATGTTCAGGTGTATATCAGTATGTAGTGTCTCTACTTTAAAGAGTCCTCTCCTGCTGATGTTCAGGTGTATATCAGTATGTAGTGTCTCTACTTTAAAGAGTCCTCTCCTGCTGATGTTCAGGTGTATATCAGTATGTAGTGTCTCTACTTTAAAGAGTCCTCTCCTGCTAATGTTCAGGTGTATATCAGTATGTAGTATCTCTACTTTAAGAGTCCTCTCCTGCTGATGTTCAGGTGTATATCAGTATGTAGTGTCTCTACTTTAAAGAGTTCTCTCTTGCTGATGTTCAGGTGTATATCAGTATGTAGTGTCTCTACTTTAAAGAGTTCTCTCTTGCTGATGTTCAGGTGTATATCAGTATGTAGTGTCTCTACTTTAAAGAGTCCTCTCCTGCTGATGTTCAGGTGTATATCAGTATGTAGTGTCTCTACTTTAAAGAGTCCTCTCCTGCTGATGTTCAGGTGTATATCAGTATCTAGTGTCTCTACTTTAAAGAGTCCTCTCCTGCTGATGTTCAGGTGTATATCAGTATGTAGTGTCCCTAATTAAAATTACCCTAAACATAAATCATTTGTTGCTTTCATGCATAGCGTAAGACCATGACACCGCTGCAGGATACTCATCACATGAAACCGAAACAATCCCCTCAGTCCGTGGAGTATCTTGCTTATTATAATATTGTTTGCTCTGATGAAATGGGATGGCTTCTTTCACACATTGGCTATATGACTGGGCTTTTATAACCTTTACCCAGCAGCCAAGTCCCCTCTGATGGATGATTAATGATCCCTTGACTTGCCTTGCCAGAATTGGGCCATCTACAATGTGACGGTATCACTTAAGACAGTGAAGGGCACAGCCCAATAACACAGGGGTGGTATCAATGGGATGAGAGTATGTGGGGATTTGCATGGCATTATCAGACACTGAATTGCTGTCAATAGTATCAGTGGGCTTCTGTTTGAATAGTGTTGAATATATTTAAATGTCCATTAACCCTGACCCAAGTCCATTAACCAAAAATCGTTATTATCTCGGCCAATTTAGTATTTTTACAATTGTTTAATGTTGTCAGGAGCCGGAGGTGATCAGGACCCAAATGCAGAAAAGATTCAAGATTAAAAGGTTGTAATGTCATATGCACATAAGCTAAAGTGTATAAATGGCAATGTTATGACCCAAGCTCCTACAACGATGCAACATAATATATAATAAAATGCAAAAATACAAATACACGAAGCCTATACAGTATACACGGAAATAGAATATGATAAAAGAACAGAATGTAAACAAATATTTTACAGTAAGATTAAATTAAATACGGTTTATTGCTGTGATAACTATTTAGAGAGAAAGGGGAAAGAAAGTATAAACAAAAAACTTGAAACAAACCAGGAATACTTTGAGGACAAGGAAGGGAAATACAGAATACAGACAAAAAAAATGAACTAAAACCAGGGAAATAATAACGACAAACTGACAGAGAAAACTAGGGAAAGCAAGACTAAGAAGCGCTTTCACACCGGAGTACTTTTCCCGTACTTTTCCCAGAAATAGTTCCGATAGTTCCTGGGATGTTGCGTTCACACCAAAAATATTTATTTTTTTCGTCCCTGCTAGAGGTGGTACTTTCCTGGGGAGAAAAAGGTTCCAATTTCTGAGTGGCTGGGCAAATTGCAAACCACGCCCCGTAAAACTCTGAAAAGTGTTTGTGAAGCTGCCATTTTATTTCCTCGCGTTAGCATTATTAGCATTATCCCAGCGCACCAACGGAGAGAGACTAACTTATGGCAACACAAAAATAAAACGTGGGATCAGTGGAGTGATGAGGATGTGTCGGCGCTTCTGGCGATTTACACGGGGCTTCAGGTGGCGATTTACTGCCATCCGAAGTCCCGGAGCCCCCCGGGTGGCAGTATACGTCGTGAAGTTGTTTGCGGCCTGCCAGTAAACCCAAAGCAGAAGAAGAAGAAGTGACGTCAGCGGCTTCATTTGCGTAATCCTCCCTCAGGGACTTAATCCGGTGTGAACGCGATTTACTAGATAGTTCCAGGAAATAAATGTGTGGGAACTATTCCTGGGAAAAGTACTTGGTATGAAAGCGCCTAAGGTTGCAGTCGAATGGTCAAACAATCAGCTCCTATCGTCTTTTCCTAACCACTATCTTATTTGAGAGAAAAAAAACCACAGGAAGTACGACACAAGGAGAAAATACATGTCAAAATACAACAGGAAACTATAAACAAAAAAATGAAGATCGTGAAAGTCACTTGCTGCTATCTTATTACTTCAATGTTTTATAATAGTTATTTGGTTTATATTTTATCTAAGCTACGTTACTCTTCTACTCGAGTAGTTTTTACTGTAACATTGTTATTTTCCTAGCTATGGGTCAACATAACATAACTCTTCATTAAAGCAATATATCTGCTCACAAAAATCGATGGAAAAGCTAAGAGAATATGACCTCTTGCTCAAATATGGTAGCAGCAAAATGACAAAGGGAAACCTACTTGGAAAGGGGGATTGAAATTGAGCTCTAGGAATAATCTAAATACACATATATCAGGACATTTTAAATTGCAGCATTAAAAAAGCCCTACAGTTATAAAGGAAATAACTCTATGTGGAAGAGGAAACATAAAATACTACTGTCAATGTTACAAGAATAGAGAAGTTGTTGTGCACTCCCAGGGGATTGAAGGTGATGCAAACAATATATTTTTCTTTGTAGGAAATGTTTCTTCTGTTTTCCCTCTGAAATTGTAAAGAATTGGGACATTTTTATTCATCCGTCTTTCTGCAGCAGAGACGTGTAAAACGCTCCCAGAGATCAAACAGAAATACATCATAACCCTAAACAACACCACTGCTGTCATTTTCAGCCTCCAAAGACACAGAAACACGAGTGTGTGTGTAATGTTCTGCATTCATTGATGCGAGGGAATCCATTCAAACACAGCCTCACGTTAGGCTGTCTGTTTTCTAGTGCCTTCAGTGGCTGCACGGGCTTTATTATAAGTTATATTTCCCAGAGAATTGGCGTGAAATTGTATGAAATGGCCTGTGTCCATTGTCTGACTCCGAAATTGCACGAATAATTGGTTTTGTCTTCAAAAGGCACTCTCCTTACTTTTATGTATTACAGGCAGCTGATGCTTCCTTTCTATCCTCAGGTGAGTGAGTTACTAAATCTGTCTCACCGCCACCTAAGATAAGGGAAGAGGAAGGAGTTAAAATGGCTGCACAAAAGAGATTAAAAATAAACAAACCTTGACAGGGAAGAATATAAAAATCTAGAAGTGGAGGGCCTTCGAAGGTTCGTTTCATTTACGAGAATCGTTCGAGGAGGTGAAATGAATAAATAGCGTCTCTTTTCAATTTCCTGCTGAACAAACACTTATTATGCAATTGCCTTGAATATCATTGACTTCCAGACGTTGATTCCTGTCAGATTACAGCTTCAGAATCAGAAGCAGGTGCATACATAAAAGTCAAACAAGATAGAGAACTATTTTAAGAAAACTATAATAACATTACAAAATAATATAGTGAAATATAACAGTATTTACATCGGAATAGAATGGAATAAAATATGGAATAAAATGTGGCAGTAACAAAAACAAAGCAAACAGCTTCGGTGTTAGTCTGCAGCTACAGGTTAAAAAAAAAAAATCGGCATGGCAGCGCCTGCTTTGATCAGGATGACTGGGGAATAAATTATGCACATGCCACACATCAATTATTCCTCCTGTCCCTCCAACCTGTTGTACTGAAGGATTCTCAAGCGAGTAAAATCTCACCATCTTGAGAGGCAGGGTTTCAGCATGTCATCCATAACGAAGTGTCGAGGACAGACACCCTCAGAAGCATCGCAGCACAAACACTGCACACTTCTTTCATTTGTCATTCCTAACTATTTTTCACTCCTGACATCTGTGTTGACTTCTCCATCTTGTCCGTAAATTGAATCTCAGATCTTTCCTCCCTCTCGGTTTTCTCCCCCTGAAAGACACATCATGAATCCACAAACAAGACTAAAAACCCACAGCTCCCAAGGAGGCAAATTATCTTTCTTTTTTCTCCCGACACTCACAGCTCGAGGATTTGATTCTGATCATTAATAAACATGGAGCAGAGCGATTTCATCTGGAGACATTTAAAAAAGGGATATTATTACTAATTGTAAGTATATGCGCTAAAACGGGTATTTGTATATAAGCATATGAATTAATCAGGCATGCAAAAAGCCACCTTTTGGCGAAATGTGATGTTTTGATTCCAAATCAGTCCACCCAGGGCCGTTTCTAGCTTTTTGGGGGCCCTATGCAAGATGCTGTTTGGGGGCCCTATGATGCTGTTGGGGGCCCAAGTTTTTACAGTTGTTTAACTACAATGGGGGATTCCGAAGCCTTTAAGATGATCTGTTTCACTTTAAGAGGAAAACAGGCTAATTTCACGAAAACCAAGCATTTGAAACTTACAAAAAATGATATTAAAAAGGTAAACAATAAGGCTCCTCTACGTCAATAAATGCAAGAGATGCAGCATTTTCCCAACAATGTATCATTTACATTTTTTCTCTTCCTCAGACGTCACTCATTGGCTGACAGCCCAACGATGGTTTGGACTTTATTATCCCTAAAACCCAAGCCATAGCTTTGCTATCATTGCAGTTTAGTTGTGTTTATATCCTACATTTGATATTTAAGCATATAATGCTTCACCGAACACAGGAGGGGGCTTGGCTGTCTACAAATAAAGATGGCTAATTTTAATTCTCCCCAAATATATTGAGGCTGAACCTGAACGTTTAGTTCGTGGGCCCCCTAGTGGCCGCGGGGGCCCAATGCACCTGCATAGTCCGCCAATAGGAAGAAACGGCCCTGAGTCCATCTACGTGTGTCGCGTTCACCGGTACGGATTTGATCCCAAGACCACGACCCAGATGCAACCAATGTTCAAAAGGTTCAGTTTATTCAAGTCAGCATCCAGGCAAATAAATACAATCAGGGGCAGGCAGGAAACTCAAGGTTAAAAACCAGGCAGAACAGGTAACTGGCAAATAAGTATTGATGTTACGAGGCTTCGGAGCATGGTTCCATTAATCCAGGACGTTTTTGGAGAAGCGTTTATCGAGGCTTGTTTTGTTTTAGGCCAGTGACGTCATCGATGACAATTAAGAGATTTCAGACCCTCACTCATATGGAGTAAGGAACATGACATACGTATGAATAAATACATGCGTAATTAAATGTATGAAGAAAACATGAATAAATAAATGAATAAATTCAGGAATAAATCAATTTAAAAATAAATAAATGTGAAAATAAATACATGAATGCATAAATAAATAAATATGGGAAAAATTGAATGTATAAATGAGATACTTACAGTTTAAAAGTAACATTTCCATCAAAATCCAGTATTACCCGCGCAGCGTAAAGCCAAAACTTACAGATATTTAAATGATTTGTACGGCAACGTTAGGTTTGGAAACAGTATCAATTCCTTTTTGGCGGGCCTGCATAACACGGCATAACACCGGAGCCTCGCTGCGGGGACACTTTGGCACTGTTCCGAGCAGAGGTTGCGTTAACCGAATATTTTCCGTCTCTAACGGATTTTTTTTAACAATGACGGAAAAATCTGAAAGCAGTCCGTCATTTTCACGGATTAGAACAAACTCGGAACAGTGCCAAAGTTTCCCCGCAGCGAGGCTCCGGTGTCAAAATGACGGACTGCTTTCAGATTTTTCAGTCATTGTTAAATAGACGAAAATATTTGGTTAACGCGACCTCTGGTACAGGACGTTTAATAGAACAGGCGTACACAGGATTTATAATAAGAACAGGTGTGTACAGGATGTTTAATAGAACAGGTGTGTACAGGGTGACGAATCGCACCACCTCATTAGCATACGGACACAGAAATACATAAATAAATGTAAGTGAATGTAAAGGTAGAAATGTATTACAGTAAAGATATATATATATATATGATGTGTGTATTGTTTTATTCTCAACTTTTAATCATTTATTTATTTCCATATTTATTTATTTCTGTATTTATTTCTTGTTTTATTTATTCATTTATTTCCGTACAAATAAGAACGGAAACGCTGGAGCTCTTAGCAAAAACACGATCAAAATAAAAAGAAAATCTGCAAGTGGACACGTATATATATATATCTTTACTGTAATACATTTCTACCTTTACATTCATATATATATTAGGGCTGTCAAACGATTACAATTTTTAATCAGATTAATCACAGCTTAAAAATTAATTAATCATGATTAATCACCATTCGAACTATGTCCAAAATATGCCATTTATGTATGTATATTGTTGTGGGAATGGAAAGATAAATGAAAGATGGCGGATATATCCATTTAACATACAGTATGTATGTTTATTATAACATTTTTCTGCGTGTCAAAATGAAAGACAACCCACACACCTATCAATCATCAAACCGTGGGGTCTTAATTCATTACGTGTTGATTTCTATCAACGGGGGAGTACTTCAGGAAAGTCGACAGAGGGGGGGGCGGCTAGTGGAGTACTTCGTGACCACAGTGTGTGAACATTGTGATCAGCTGTTTTAGCGCAGTTCTCCAGTGAAGGGGGGGGGGGGAGTCTCTCTCCGCAGCCGGTTGGCGTAGTTTTGGCACAATTCCGTTGTACAGACCGACGTTAACAGCAGCCCTGTCTGTGCGCACGGAGACCGACTCTGTCGTCCGGTGATCTAACCGCCTTCTGGAAAAGCTTCACAAGTACCTCGGTACGCAAATGCGCTTTGTGACACAAGTGACGGTACGCATTTCAGATTACACATAACCTGCGTACCAGTTATGTGCACCCCTGTACCAGAGCCATATTATTACTATTATATGGCTCTGCCCTGTACTACAGCAAAAGTATTCTCCGTCGGGACTTCCTGCAACAACACCACGCCGTTATCAAAGATGTTCTATTGAGAAGTCGATCACTACGTGACAAAAGTTTTCAAACCCGTGGCTACTGAAATCAATCTTACTAACTGCTGTCTGTACAATTTACTCCGCGAGTTGGCAGACTTTATTTTGCTTACTTTAACATCATTTTAATGGTGGGGATAAGCCATTTCTTGGTGTGGGTGTAGCCCCAGCCATACCCTGGCGCTGCCACTGGTGGCACGTATGGGGCGGGCCATTCTGCACATGCGTTAAATACGTTAAATATTTTAACACAATTAATTCAAAAAATTAATTACCGCCGTTAACGCGATAATTTTGACAGCATTAATATATATATATATATATAGTTTATTGATATGCAAAACCAAAAGCAACTATGAATGTGTTGAATTTATGACAACTTGATTACATTTGTTGATGTCCTGTACAGTTTACAGAGAAGACATCAAAAGTGCTCCTTTTACAACAAACACAACATGGGAGGGAGGCGTGTGGTGCAGTGGGTTGAGCGTTGGTGTTGGGGTCAGGGGGTCACAGGTTCAAACCCCACTGCAGTCAGCATGTCGTTGTGTCCCTGGGACCCTTCACCCCAAATTGCTCCTGTGGGGATTGCCCACAGTATTGAGTATGTAAGTTGCTTTGGATAAAAGCGTCTAACAAGTGACATGTAATGTAACATGGTATTTTCAGTTTTAAGTAACATTTTAACCTCGCTAGTCAACCCCAATATTTAGAAATATAACAGTAATCTGATTACATTGTTTTTTAATGTTACTACAACTTTTTTCCCCTCCTGATTACGTAATGCCGGAGTGAGATAAGACTCCATCACAAGAAGCTTCAGTAAAATGTTTTATTAAATAAGTGTAAACTTCGTCCCACCCCTTTTCGGATGTGTAATTAAGTAGATAATTTGTTTATATATAAATTAGAGTCAGTAATATTTTTGTATATTATATTTGACACTGCTTAAGTTTGTATAGTATCATAATTCGGTAGCACTTTACAATAAGACTAGGGTTTACGAATAGTTTGTAATTCATTTATTAATTAGGTTGTGAACACTTTATAAATCATTAATAAGCTTTTATGAGACATGAGATAAACAGGGCGACTGTGACCGGTTGCTTGCCAAATAGTGAGCCCACATGTATCTGTACTGCTAAGCCTTATATTTGCTACTTAGCTTACTTCGTCTTCTTCATCATCCAACATCCTTGGTGTCTGTTGCTCACTGAGTTGATTCTAGCTAAGTAGCCAATATAAGGCTTAGTCATCTTGCCAAATAGTGAGCCTGTGTTGATGCATGAAAACTATGTTAGAACTGGTTTATAAATGGTTCTTAATGATTCATAAAGTGTTTACAACCTAATTATAAACTCTTTATGGATCCTTTATAAGGGTAGTCTTATGTAAAGTGGTACCAATAATTCTCATGTTTCATTTCATTATTATTATTATCTTTTTTTTGTATTATTGTGTTACACATTCGAAATAAATCAAATTAAATTTAAAACATTGAATACATACATTAGATTAGTACATTGCAAAGGGATACTATTCAGGGCCATCCAGCAATTTAAAGGTCCCATGTCATGGCCATTTCTACTGATCATAATTCCATTGTTGAGGTCTACTAAAATAAATGTACACTGTGCAATGTTCCAAACTCACATTGGTTTCTCAAACAGCATCTCTGAATAGTATGTGTATTCACTCTCTGTCCTAAACGGCTTGTTGGAGCTCCTGCCCCCCCCCCCCCTCCCTATGAGCCCAGTGGCCGTCTGCGAGACAGCGAGATACAGCGAAACCCAGCCCGAAACCCAGCCCGAAACCAGCCGAACACACACACACACACACACACACACACACACACACACACACACACACCCGCAGCCCTAACGTAATGGCTCCGTGGATTGGTCCATGGGGTCGTCGTTACGTCACTTGGTTCCCTGAAGAAAGAAAAGTAAAAGAGAAATGTCCAACGAGGCGTTCTGGGGCAGCAGACAGGTCTTCTCTGTGTTAGAGCTTTACTCGCTACAGGGTGCACTTTGAGGGTTTGTGACTCTGCAGACCGTTTACATGCAGAACAACCTTCATAACACAAGGGGACAAGTAACAACCAGAAAAGCATGACATGGGACCTTTAAAATAAAGTCCACTGAGCACCTTTTGATTGACTCACGGAGAGAAAGAGAGAAATGTTTCATTTATATCAGACCGAGAAAACCAATATCCATGCAGGCGAACTGCCCATCTTAATATGCCCTGTGAATTCTATATTTGATTCACTCCCACAACCACTATACATCAAATTGGATGTGTTGACAGTTCTCGTTGTGGGCCTCCAGTCGTACATTTATCCCGGTGAAACACCTTGGACTCTCCATCTGTGAAACCCCATCTCAGGAGCAAATAGAAACACACAGCCAGGGCTTCACATCGGATTAAGTTTCACAGCGTTTGTCCAGCGGTTTGATGGATAATGAGATTACATCAGGTTCAGGAGATACATCTAAGTGGCCAAATATAAGGTCACCTAATATACAAAATCCACTTCTTCATGTCTTTTCTATATCACCATGTGTCCCCTCTTCTTCATGTCTCTTCTACATCAACATGTGTCCCCTCTTCTTCATGTCTCTTCTTCATCAACATGTGTCCCCTCTTCTTCATGTCTCCTCTACATCAACATGTGTCCCCTCTTCTTCATGTCTCCTCTACATCAACATGTGTCCCCTCTTCCGCATGTCTCTTCTACATCACCATGTGTGCCCTCTTCGTCATGTCTCTTCTACATCAACATGTGTCCCCTCTTCTCCATGTCTCTTCTACATCAACATGTGTCCCCTCTTCTTCATGTCTCTTCTTCATCAACATGTGTCCCCTCTTCTTCATGTCTCCTCTACATCAACATGTGTCCCCTCTTCTCCATGTCTCTTCTACATCAACATGTGTCCTCTCTTCTTCATGTCTCTTCTACATCAACATGTGTCCCCTCTGTGGAAAGAGACTCTGAAAGTTTCAGGAAAAAAGATTCTCTCTCTTTTTGATCCATTTCTATAAAAACCTGTCTGAAAATGAGCTGATCAGATTTTGGCCACTTTATGATGTCATAACGATTCCCCCCCCCCCCCCCACCTTATCACCTGAATCTCCTCCTAGAGCACCTGTAATGGCAATGTTAATGTTCCAATGTCCTTTTGCCATAATTCACAGGCGGGCTGGAGAGTGATCCAGACGCAGACACAAACAGATGAATTTCCGGTCCTTTGGTCCTTCCTCCTTCATTTTCCCTTCACTATATCTGTAAAGCGTCTTTGAGCACCTGTAAAAGCGCTACAAAATTAAATCTATTATTATTATTATTAAGTAAACTGAGACACCAACAACACCCATAAAATGGCTCCTAGAGCACCATTGAGTTCTTTGTAGAGCCGGGACTCGATTAAAAAAAGTAATCTAATTAATTAGAGGCTTTGTAATTAATTAATCGAAATTAATCGCATTTTTAATCAAATATACATATTTGACCTGAGAACAGTGAGAAGCCATTTTCACATGGATTTGACTCCAAGTGGTCGACAGTCGAGTGCAGTCCAGTGAGCCAGGGAGCTGGGTATTCTCTCAGACGTGGACTTACTTATCCTGGCCCTGAAACCAGTCATCTGGTTGAGTGTGGGTTGAGTCAGGGTGTGGTTCCTTGCACTCGGAGTCGGGCTAACGTCCACGCTAGCTGCTCCATGCTAACTGCTACATGCTAGCTGCTACATGCTTTGCATTTAGGTGATACTTTAGGCTTGATGTGCTGCGGTGATATGCACATTCTTTTTTGCATAATTTGCACACAACCGTGCTCTTGTCGACGCTTCCACCCGTCCGTTTTTTAAAACAAAATGTCCCATCCACGGGGCCGACCGAAGCGGTCTCATCAGCTTGTTCGTTCATGTTTGACTATTGTTCACCGTGGTTTGTTGTTGTTTGAAGTCCCATGCTGAAGTCATGAACGTTAGTTGGTGCTCCAGTATAATCGGTACGCCTGAAACTCATCCAGTGAGAAACGTTCCGCTGTGCAAAAATAAGTGCGATTAAAATGCGATTAAAATGCGATTAAAATGCGTTTTTTAACGCGTTAATTTTTGTGTAATTAATTAATCTTAATTAACGCGTTAAAGTCCCGGCCCTAGTTCTTTGTAACCAAATGTCTCTCAGAGGGGCGTGGGGAGGGGCTCCTTATTTCCATCTAAAGTAACAGACAGAGAATCAGCACTTTGGAAACAGGGCTGAAACAGAGGGGATTATGGGTAATGCTGCAATGATGTTTCAGCCAATCAGAGACAGGCTCTGGATATATCTGAGACCTGTGATATATTGATGAAAAACAGTATAATAGGTGACCTTTGATGATAAATGTACTCCAACAGTCACCATTTGAGACCCAGCTTGGTTGTAGAATCAGCTCTTCGACAACGTGTCGGTGGGCAGGAGGACAGCTGTGTGCCTGAGGATGAACTGAAGAATTGAGGCTGTGCACTGCAGCAGAAAGAAAGAAATGGACGTCTCTCTTCACCGCTGTGTAAACCAGGGCGATGCAAGTGGCTTTATTACTCCTGGGAATGTAATTCATACAATCAGTTGACTGCTGAACCGAAGAAGATGCTATTTATAATGAGTGAGAGCGACAGTACAGTTGGATTGAGTTCTCTCTGTTAGCTGTGCTTGCTCTGAGTTCATACCGTCATATTGATTTCTTTTTTTAGAATCAGATATCTTTAAAAAACGGTATGCATCCCTTATATTATAATATGTTCCCGCTGCACGATTTCTTAATGCTCTTAATGTCATTGTTGTAAAGCACTTTCAATTGCCTTGTGTTGAAAGGTGATATATAAAGAATCCTGCCCTGCCTTATGGTTGCACAATTAATCAAACATACACTGAACAAAAATATAAACGCAACACTTTTGCTTTTGCTCCCATTTTTCATGAGATGAACTCAAAGATCTAAAACATGTTCTATACACACAAAATAACCATTTCTCTCAAATATTGTTCACAAATCTGAAAAAGTCTGTGATAGTGAGCACTTCTCCTTTGCCGAGATAATCCATCCCACCTCACAGCAGAGATGGGGACTCGAGTCTGCGACTCGGACTCGAGTCTGCGACTCGGACTCGAGTCGCACTTAAGTCGCACACACTGAGACTTCAGACTTGACTTGGACTCGTGACCAAAAGACTTCAGACTCGACTTGGACTCGTGTGTTGGGACTCGTGAACAATCATTGTGTTTTCTATGTTTGGCGTATTAAAGGTGGGGTAGGTACATTTGAGAGAAACCGGAATGAATCGAGTGGCCTGTGTTCGTCGTCCATAACATACGCCTGCCCATACCATAACCCCACCACCACCATGGGCCACTCGATTCACAACATTACCCTAACCCTAATCCTACCCCTCACACCAGATACTGACTGGTTTTCTGACCCCCCCAGACCCCCCAATAAAGCAAAAATGCACGTTTCAGAGTGGCCTTTTATTGTGGCCAGCCTAAGGCACACTTGTGCAATAATCATGCTGTCTAATCAGCATCTTGATCTGCCACACCTGTGAGGTGGGATGGATTATCTCGGCAAAGGAGAAGTGCTCACTCTCACAGACTTTTTCAGATTTGTGAACAATATTTGAGAGAAATGGTTATTTTGTGTTTATAGAAAATGTTTTAGATCTTTGAGTTCATCTCATGAAAAATGGGAGCAAAAACAAAAGTGTTGCGTTTATATTCTTGTTCAGTGTATTATCGAAATCACAATAGATCCACTTTAGATCAATCGTAAAAATCGCACCATAACCATTTTGATATATCTTTCAATGATAATGAGCCTACAATTGTCAATCCTTCGATTACTGTAAGTCATTATCAGTCAAAGTAAGCCAGCAAAGAAGAAGCAAAGGTATATTAAAGTACTTCAAACTCCATACAAGCTGATTTCTGTTTACCCTTGAATAAACATTGCGTCCTGGGCTTTCATTGTGACTCACCAGCACTTCGCTATGCAAAGAAGAACCTCAGAGAAGAGATACCCCCCACTCTCCCATCTCTTTCAGACTGCCAATCCTAAACTAAAGACTATTTTCTTGCTGCCAGTCATGCAGGGATAGCACTTCAAGGTCTGTGAAGGTTGAAAGAGAGAGAGCCGATGTAAAGGGAGGTGCAATGTTTACAGTGTAGTTTGTGCAAGGTTAAATAGGGAAAGTGCAATATGTGTAAACAGGTATGGATACGATAGGGATATGTGCAATTTGACGGACACTATGCATAGGTGCAATAGGGACAGTGCAATTTGATTATGTACAGTTGCAAGAAACAGTATGTGAACCCTTTGGATTCTCCACACATGGCGTTGTGTGTTCCTTCCAAACAACTCAGCTTTGGTTTCATCCGTCCACAGAACATGTTGCCAGTCGTGCCGTGGAACATCCAGGTGCTCTTTTGCAAACTTCAAACGTGCAGCCATGTTTTTTCTGGACAGCAGTGGCTTCCTCCGTGGTGTCCTCCCAGGAACTCCATTCTTGTTCAGTGTTTTACGTATCGTAGATTCGTCAACAGAGATGTTGGCATGTGCCAGAGATTTCTTTAAGTCTCTCGCTGACGATCGAGGACTCTTCTTCACCTCATTGAGCATCCTGCGCTGTGCTCTTGCAGTCATCTTCACAGGACGGCCACTCCTAGGGAGAGTAGCAACAGCGCTGAACTTTCTCCATGTACAGACAACTTGTCTCACCGTGGACTGATGACCATCAAGGCTTTCAGAGATACTTCTGGAACCCTTTCCAGCTTTATGCAAGTCAACAGTTCTTAACCGTAGGTCTTCTGAGAGCTCTTCTGAGCGAGGCATGGTTCACATCTGGCAATGCTTCTTAAGAATAGCAAATTCAAAACTGGTGTGTATTTTTTATAGGGCAGGGCAGCTTTAACCAACACCTCCAATCTCGTCTCCTTGATTGGACTCCAGGTTGGCTGACTCCTGACTCCAAGTAGCTCTTGGAGAAGTCTTTTGCCGAGGGGTTCACATGTGAATGTTTACATGGTGTGTTCAATAAAAACATGAAAACATATAATTGTTTGTGTGATATTAGTTTAAGCAGACTGTGTTTGTCTGTTGTTGTGCCTTAGATGAAGATCAGAAGACATTTTATGACCAACTTATGCAGAAATCCAGGTCGTTCCAAAGGGTTCATCTGTAGTGCAATAGGGAAAGTGCTGGACCTGTGTGTTTCTTGTTTCTTTGCCATGTGATATCTCTGTTCTGTATCGATGACTGATTGACCTGAATGTTTTATGTGTATTATCTCGATGCCCAAGACACATTTCTCCTAAGGGAGACAATAAAGCGTTATCGTATCTATCGTATGTAAAGCGCCTCTCCTTTGTCCCTCCCGACAAAACGTAAAACCTCGCAATCTCCTTTTAATTCCAGCATCAGAAAAGGGGCAGAAATCACGCAGCATTGCATTTGTCACACAGTGCACACACTTTGAAGAAAGGTCACCAGAGTGTGATGTGCACAGATCTGGATCCTTATTAGAAGTGACAACGACAAGGAGCTAAGTGATGAAATGGGGAGAGGCAGCGTGGGAGGAAGAGTGACCGCTGTTGGATTGTGTTAAAAGGACTGTTTTAGGTGAGGGTTTGTGCAACAAGCCCTAAAGCACAACCCTTCCCTGCCGCAGTCTCTCAGCACATCACACTGAGCATCGATGTTCAGTCAAACACACTTTGGGAGTATAAGTATTCCTCGCAAGCTTCAAATAGAACGAAACAATCGCGAGACAGATGTAGGGCGCACATGACAATCCTGCAAATACAGATCATTCATTCGTTATTGTGACGTAGAGGCTTGCTTTTTCACTTGTGTCGAAATGCATAATTAATCAGCAGCATCTAAGCACTGGAGGAACCTTTCAACTAAAGAGAGACAAAGACGGTATACACAGTATTGAAATCAGACAGCGGTGAAGTTCACGCCTGCAGAGAGTGTGGAAATGCCTTTCTCAGGGACAGCCACGTTGTATTTGCTTGGTCTTGCTTCGTAGTCTTCTTCCAGTGAAGAGGGAAGTCAAGCAGCGTGACAACATGCTTCGAGGGGATTGCTTCTCACACTTGTGGACAGGGAGCTGAAATCTGCAGGTACACAAAAAACCAACACCATGAAAAAGCAGAAAACACATTCCCATCAAGAGAGGCACTAAAATAAATCGATATTCTGCTCCGATATGTTATGCTAAAACTATTGTTAGCGCTGACGGATCAATTTAACACCAATAGAAATCAATGTGTTCTCTCGCTGCATTGATTCGCTGCCTCGTGTGTGAACATATTTGAATGTCTTGTTTGATTGCAGGGTCATGACGACTGTCCAATAGTCTCATTACAGCGTGGAAATGTCCCTGCTTTGCATAAGCCGAGTCTTTACCTCTTCTTCCCTGGAGACTGACAGCGATGGGATGAGACCCCGCTGAGGGAAAACTCCCATAAACCCCCTTGGTGAGATCCCGAGCGTCTCCTTCATCCACAATACAGATGTGGGGAATCAAGAGATAAACAGGGTAGAAATAATCCAATGACCTCTAATGGACATGCTTACGATGCGAGCATCAATCAATCAATGTTTCAATCAATGTTTATTTATATAGCCCAATATCACACATGTTACATTTGTCTCAGTGGTCTTCACAGTGTGTACAGAATATCAGTATGACAATACGACACCCTCTGTCCTTAGACCCTCTGTCCTTAGACCCTCTGTCCTTAGACCCTCACATCGTACAAGGAAACACTTCCGGAGAAAACCCACAGTTTAAGGGAACATGGAGAAACCTCAGGGAGAGCAACAGAGGAGGGATCCCTCTCCCAGGACGGACAGACGTGCAATAGATGCCGTGTGTAAATTGAAAAGATAATACATTTGCAACATAGGTAGTCCAGATGTTTGGAAATGCATGCGTGTATAATAGGAAGATGAATCCACGAGGATATCCATCCAGGACCGATGATCCAGGACCACAGCCACGACTCGTGATCCAGGGCTCGCGATCCAGGACCGCAGGATCATCCATGACTCCGGATCCCGGCGTATATAGACACCAAAAAGAAAGACATTTGGGGAAGCAGGGTTAATGGAACATGAGAGGACACAGGTATAGACAGAGAGAAGGAAGAAGCAAGATGTCCCCCGACAAACTAAGCCTATGTCAGCAAAACTAGGGGCTGAATCTAATCAGCCCTAACTATAAGCTTTATCAAAAAGGAAGGTCTTAAGCGCACTCTTAAAAACGATCTGAGGAGGAAGTGCCTTGAATTATCAAATGCTTTTTCTCTTGGGGTTTATCACAAGGTGAGTTCCTTTTTTGATTTCCTGATTTTTAAACACATGTGTTCTCCAGTACAGGTTAGCTCTGAGTGTTAGCGAGGCTTGCTAATGTAAACAAAGACGAGATTACGTCCAAAACACGTCAGGCATTGCTTCTGATGGCAACTTTCTGTGGGTCCGCCGCCAATTATTCCGGGCTGACGTCAGCTCGGATGGAATCTGTATCCGCTCGTTGTACACCCGTTTTTAAAAGATTTGGGTACGGAGGAAAAGAGAGAGGGTTTTATTTTCTGACGCTGCGTGAGTTCCCCGACACACCAGGGACACATGTTGATGTATAAAAGACATCAACAAGTGCATTTTGTATGATAGGTCCCCTTTAAGTAGCTGCTCAGCTGTGGTGAGAAATTAAAGGTTTTTTGTTGTTATTTTTGCAGCATATTTGTATTGACTGCCAAGTGATCACTGCAGGGTTGCCAACTCTCACGCATCACGCTTTCAATCACTCTCTCACGCTGCCCAAACTATTCTCACGCCAAAAACAAGATGAACCGGCGATCGTTTTTGGTTGGTTTACAATGTTGAGTTGACAGCTGCTCAAGCTGTCGATCCGCCCCCACCACTCTTAACAACGTGAACAGACAGCAGAGCGGTGGGAGCCGGTTGGTCAATCCCCGACCCGTAGTGCGCAGATCTGAGATCCAGTAGAAATGATAAAAAGTAAAAGTCTGCTGCTTATTGTTCTACTCGGCCAAAATAGAGTCAAAGAGTATGAGAGTGAGAGTGTGTTAATTAATATATTTGGCAGTTTGGAGTAAGTCTGTAGATTTGTGTGTGTGTGTGTGTTTCATGTATAGGCCTCTCACGATAATTAATTTTGTTGGATACATTTTCCAGGAAATTATTGCGATAAACGATAATATTGTCGGCACCGTTGAATGACCATTTTAGACCACTGACATAATGAAAATATATAATAATAATTCAAGTACATCCTTTCAAACTGCTAGTCACATCCTCCTGTAAATGGCAATTTATCGAGGTCATTTTTATTTATCGTACGATAAGTCAATGAATTGCTTATTGCGACAGGCACACAATAAAACAGTGGAAACAAACATGTGATTGACTTTCATTACTGAACGAAACTGTGTGCCCTTTATAGTCTGTGTCCAATATTGTGTATTTGTATATATTGTGTATATATATATATATATGCTAGGACCCGCTGCTGACACGATAGCAGTCATTTAGTGCATATGTGTAATTAAACCCATGATATCAAAATCTCACTCCAGCCAGGTACCCAAAGTTGGCAACCCTGTCACTGTCACCATACGACCTTCCTTACTTCATCAATCACACTGTAAAGTGGATTCTTCAACATTATAAGAGAGAATGAATGAATGAATATGAATGAAATACATAACATAACTTCAGCATGTCAGCAGTTTTCACACTGAAGGATTTATTCATGATATTTGACATTCCCTCTCATTGTCAAACAACGTCGAGACATGTTTTGCTGATACGTGCATGTGTCCCATACCAAAGGCTTTGCTCCAACACTCCTTGTATTCTGTTTTCCGTTTAGGGGGATAAAAGAGGATCAATTGAAATAATCTAGTGACCATTTTTCCTGCTGTGTTTACCCTCAAAAGTCATAGAACAATGCTTCTCTTTCTCCATCTTTTCCCACCTGTGTTTTCCATTTCGATTTAAGTAGCGTGTCTTGATTTATTTATCCTTAAGCAGATCTTCGTATCGAGTGAATTCATTACCCGTTCAAGCTTTTTTATCCATTTCTCGCTGCACTTTTCATATTTTAAAGCCCTCTTGAGCTCCGTCCCAGATTCAGTGTTGTGACTTGTCAGTAAAAAGGGTTTCATATAAAAAGACAAGCCAGAAAAGCGTATCATGCTGACATGAAAAGCTCTCAGTGAGATGATTGAACTTCCTTTGTATATGCAGGCTCGTCATGTTCTGGTGAAGAAGTGTTAAATTAAACACAAAAAGAAAACACACTTCCCTCTTATTAAACATTTACTTGCTGTTCCAAGAAAAGACAGTTGAAATTAAAAAGCACAGACACAAACATGACGAGGTGTGTCGAACATCACATGAAATGCCAGAATGTCTTAATTGTTATGTAGGCCATGCGACCTCGTGAGTCAGACATTAAAAAGCCACATTATATTATTGAAGCTGCGTGACACTGATGACACATATTTAATTCAAAGGAGCCATGTTAGAGTGAGCAATGTGTGAGCTCCGTTGAATGTTAATAGTGAAAGTACACACGGTGCTTTAAAGGATCGTCTTCAGGTCTCAGCGTGAGAGAAACGCAGTCCCAGCGCTCCCAATGGCACATGTCAAACACTATTTGAAGATCTTAGCAATCCGGCATAAGAGCCCGTAAGTACCTTGGCAACACCGCTGAAGAATGAAAAACACTGTCGGAAAGAAAGGGGAGGAAGAGGAGACGTTGTGATCTGGTCCCAGAATCCCCACAAAGCAGTTGTTGATCCTCAGGTATGTGGGTGTTGGTGTCCCAGTGCTGTTCTTCTATCAAGACAAGCCTCTTGCGGTCTACAGTCTGGCAAAACAACTGTGTTAATTTCCAAAAAAGATGTTTGTCTATAATCAGAAGTGGAAAGCAATATGACATCAAGTCTAAATATTGTGCAAAACACACACCTGCTAATTTACCAAATGTAACTTTAATAAATAACATTTGAATATTCCTACACCTCTTGAGGCCTTTTCTCTACGAACCTACTCCTTGAATTGATTTTATTACAAGCTGTCAATTGATTAAAGTTGTATAGTAAATTGCTAAATTAATCGCAAATCAATCATTTTTTGACTGACGAATTAGAATTATTTACACTTTAAATTGGGTTTCTTGCAAATTAGCACGTTAGCATGCTTACGTACAAAACTAAGATGTTATACCTTCTTCACGTTAGCATTGCGAGCATATTTGCATGTGTACGTCAGCATTAATCGACTGAATACTGCATTTTTTTCTTGCTCCCCTGAGGATAGACCCTTTCCATTTTTGGAAAGTAGAATAGTCGATCGAGCACCACAATCGTCAAAAAATCCTCAAGGCAAGTTTATTTATATAGCACCTTTCAACACAAGGCAATTCAAAGTGCTTTACAATAAACGAAAGACATTCAGAAAATGGCATTTAAAATCATTAAAAAGAAAAGCTAATAAAATAAACATTAAAAGAAAAAATACATGGATAAAAGTTACAGTGCAGTCTAAGATATGAATAGTTCAATTAAAAGCAGCGACAAAAAGAAAAGTCTTCTTGCTGGATTTAAAAGTAGTCAGAGTTGCAGCGGACCTTCAGGTTTCTGGGAGTTTGTTCCAGATACTTGGAGCATAATAACTGAACGCTGCTTCTCCATGTTTAGTTCTGACTCTGGGGACAGAAAGCTGACCAGTCCCTGAAGACCTGAGAGATCTGGATGGTTCATAATTTAGCAGGAGGTCAGAAATGTATTTTGGGCCTAAACCATTCAGTGCTTTATAAACCAGCAGCAGTATTTTGAAATATATTCTTTGACACACAGGAAGCCGGTGTAAAGACTTCAGAACAGGAGTGATGTGATCCACTTTCTTAGTGTCAGTGAGGACTCGAGCAGCGGCGTTCTGAATCAGCTGCAGCTTCCTAATAGATGTTTTAGTGAGACCTGTAAAGACACCATTGCAGTAGTCCAGTCTACTGAAGATAAAAGCATGGACACGTTTCTCCAAATCCTGCTGTGACATTAGTCTTTAAATCCTAGATATGTTCTTTAGGAGATAGTAGGCTGATTTAGTGACTGTTTTAATGTGACTGTTGAAACTCAGGTCCGAGTCCATGACTACACCTAGATTTCTGGATCTGTTGTTTTGAACATTGCAGACTGAAGCTCAGCGCTAACTTTTATACCATATTTTAATTGCGATAACTTTGGTGACTTTTGGTGACTTTTTGTCTAACATCATCATCGAGTCAAGAAATGACTTTTTCTTATGACTAAATAAATATCTGCAGATTTAATGACATTTACATCAGTTTCAGCTTTTTGTTGTGTTTCATACAAATAAACATATTGTTAGCATGTTTCCATGAAGCAGTTAGCGTTTAGTCTAAAGCACCACTGTGCCTTAGTCCTCACTCACACTGTATTGCCATCCTTCTAACATCACTTGCTCCCCTGAGGATAGACCCTTTCCATTATTGGAGAGTACATGAGCTTTCCTCTAGAACCACAATCATTCAGACGCAACTGTGTCATAATATAACTTCAGATTACCATAAGAGCACATTCATGCTCCCAGGGGGATTCATGTTTTGGATTTGAATGAGGCCATGGTCTTTTCTTCAGCTCCATCGTGAAGGACAAACATCCTTTTAGCTCCACAACCCTTACACGATGCGGCCTCTGTAAACTATTCTCAGGGTTGATACAGACTTTAAATCCTTTTTTTCATTTCAACCTTGCTTTCGAACAAGTCTTGAATGTTCCCATGAACTTTGCTCTGTACGGCTCGATCAATTTGAACCCAGACTAAGACTAAGACTAAGACGTCAATAACCCATCTGACGCCCACGCTGCGATGCAAGGCTGCAGCACTTTCACAAACCCTCAACAGTGGATAGAAGCCAGGGCACCAACCAATCAATGTTTGCACGATTGACACAAAGAGAGAGCTTTTAAATGGACTCCACAGGCTGCATATTTGTTTTCAACCCCAGCGTTCTTATTGCTTTTGATTATGATTTTACATCAACAAAACACATTTAGAAACCCACTTCGGAGACCCTGCTTCTCCTCTCTCGTCAGAAGCAAAATATTTCATCAGACTGTAAACACTTTGATAAATCCCAGCACTCAGAGCCTTCATCAACCTGCATGTCTTGCCTCTGCTGCCCCTGCAAGCGTAATATAATTGGACAAAGATTTTAAATAACGGCATTTCCCAACGGAGAGATAATGGTTCTCCTGGCAGTCGTGAATTGATAATCCGCTCTGTAAAATACTCCTGGGTCTTTCAAGTGGAGCTGCTGCAGAAATCAGGTCTGCAACACTCAATATCTCGCACGGCCTAATCCTGATCGCCCATGGCTGCAGATCCACAAAACATCCACATGCCAATAAGGCAATTCATAATGCAACACATTTATGTGTTAGTGTGCACAAACCTCGAGTTGTTTGCCGCTGCGAGGCTCACTGAAAGGTTTTGCTTGATTATTCGACAGTTTTTTCTTCCTGCGTCACTGATGTAATGCTGCACTGTCATGACAACACGTATTTTTTGCCTCTACAATGATTTCAAAATGTGGATTTTTCTCGTTAAAGTCCATTTTATACTTGGAATTTCTCTCTACTCTGTGTAGTGAAAATAAAAGGAATCTAATTGTTATCATCCTGGCTCAAAGGCATATTCATTTTTATTTGACCGTACTGGAAGAGAGTAGAGAAGTTAGAGAGAGGAAATATGAATGCACTGCGGGTGAATAAACACTGTTGTAGGATATAACACATGAGTGGGTGAAGGTGAAAGACCCATCTTTGGAGAACAGCCATAACGCCTCATTTCTCCACAGGTGTAGTCAGGTGTGCACCTGGAAGGCAGTAGAAGTGAGAGCAACACTTTACAAACTCAATAACGAAAAATAACCTCGGAGCCGACAGCCTTTCATGATGGAGGGTCGAGCGATTTCCAGGAAGCTTTCCCATCGGAGAGTAGCCAAACAAACTGGTAATCCTTTTGCTTTGTGAGATGAGATACCGTAGTTAGTGACCTTGGCTCTGTGTGAGGGGGATATTGCCAGAGGGCTGCACACCTCACGCTGGGAGATATTGCTATTTGATGTACAGATACTGCGGCTCAAGCCCAGCATGCATCACAGTCTTTGGTGTACAAATTCTAGTGAGAGTCTTCCATAGAGATGCTCCACAGTCTTACAATACATGGTATTTCATTGGAAATAGTCATCTGTTATCATAGTACAAACAGACTTTCTCCACTGTGAGGATGTTCAAAATTAGCCAAAGCGTCTACCCGAGATATTTAAACTGACTTTTTGTAACGTGCCAAACACTGTACTGAATTCAAATCGAGACAAAATGCTGGTTTGATATTGTGATGGAGCGGATCACATGAGTGACTGACTTCACCACTGACAGCACACACACACACACACACACACACACACACACACACACACACACACACACACACACACACACACACACACACACACACACACACACACACACACACACACACACACACACACACACACACACACACACACACACACACACACACATACCATGTATACATCACTTCAGGGGACATTACATTGACTTACATGCATTTCCTGGAGACTTATCCTAACCTTAACCATAACCAACACATGCCTAAACCTAACCAAGTCTTCACCCCTCATGGGGACCTCCATTTTGTCCCCATAAGGGAGGCGAGTCCCCGCACTTGACTATGTAAACAGATGTAGGTCCCCACAAGTATAGTAATGCTAGTCCACACACACACACACCACACACACACACATTTCCTGCTCTCTTCCTAAAAAGGAACCATGCAATTTATTATTTATTGTGCGTTTGTTAATTTGTTAAATGATTATGTTAAGAGGTGGTTAACCGGTTTACGTTTGGGTCGGATTTTTTTATGCTGACAATGTGGTTTGAGGTAATTGCGTCACCTGTTGACGGTAAGCCTGTGGGAAGGGCTATGGGGTCAACCGACTAGGCCAGTGTTTTCATACGGACAATAGAACCCCGTCACAGATATACTCAATCAAACAGAGTGGTGCAGCTATGAGTCCTAAAGAGTTAGCGTTTTAGCACTTCAATTGCTTTTGTAACATGTTTTTGGTTAGAAGCCTGAAATAAGATCTGTGGTTAACACAAGCCTACGACATTTTCACAATTTGTTTGAGGTGGTGAATTTCTGAAGCGTGTTTGTGTCTTTAAAAACAGCAGTTGCTAACCAACGACTGAATGAGACTACTAAACGTATTCATGTCGAACATTCACTGCCTTTAGCTTGCGACCTTGACGTAGTTTGTTTATAGACTTAACATTAACTTTCTACTTCTGAATATCACATGTTCACTTAAAAAATCAGAAAGTGATTTTAATATGTGGAGATTATCCTATCAGTATCTAAATGTTTGTTTGACACAAAGATTATTTTCTGCAGTAGAGCCAATTCCAAAATCCAATGGAAAACTACCATTGATTTTGATCAAGGGAGCCCTTAGCCGCTTTCACACCAAGTACTTTGCCGTTCTTAGTTCCCAGCACTTAGTACCCCCATGGAACTAAGAGTAGATCGCGTTCACACCGGAATAAATTCCCCGAGGGAAGATTACGCAAATGAAGCCGCTGACGTCACTTCTTCTTCTTCTGCTTTGGGTTTACTGGCAGGCCGCAAACAACTTCACGGCGTATACTGCCACTCGGAGTCCCCGGCCGGAAGTCCCCGGAGTTGGGGACTGGCTTCAGTAAAAGCTGCTGGGACTCCCAGCAGCTTCTACAGAAGCCTTCCGAGTAAATCGCCAGAACACCGACACCTCCTCATCTCCACCGCTCCCATGTTTTATTTTGTGTTGCCATAAGTTATTCTCTCTCCGTTGGTGCGCGGGGCTAATGCTAATGCTAATAATGCTAATGCCAGCAAATACAATGGCGGCTTAAAAAAACTCAGAAATGGGTACTTTTTTCTCCACAGGATAGTAGCACCTCTCTAGTAGGCACTACACATGAGGGTAAAAGTTCTATGACCTAAGTTCTCTTTTTGGTGTGAACGCAAAATTCCAGGCACCAACGGAACTAAATGGGAAAAGTACTCCGGTGTGAAAGCGCCTCATGCTATGCTAACTTTTGTGTTTGCCTTCAACAATACGTCTGCAAGTGTTCCTAATAGAGTAAATGTTGTTGAAGGGCATTTCTTCTTCTCTCTAAACCCTATAGGTTTCTTCTGAAAGCTTGAACTTTCCTCCCAGTGGCCATCAAACTCTAAAACTCTTTACCCCTCAGTAAAGGGACCTGAGAACTTCCACACCACCACTATATGCAATATAAATACCGTTACCATCATTACAAAGCACTCGCTGCTGTATAACCTGTGCAATATTATTATTATTATTAATAATGTTTTATGAATAACCTGCAATTACGTATCTGTCACTACGTTATTTTAACACATTCCTTCCGGATAAATAAAGTCCTGTCTTATCTTATCTTGACTGCCTTTTCTACAAGTCTTCTTTATAAAGTCTACATACTAAGGAATCGAATCGGCACATAGGGGGCGGCGTGTGGTGTGTGGCGTGGTGGTCTAGTGCGTTGGTGTTGGGATCAGGTTCAAACCCCCACTGCAGGCAACATGTCGTTGTGTCCCTGAGACACTTCACCCCAAATTGCTCCTGTGGGGATTGCCCACAGTATTGAGTATGTAAGTCTCAATACCTTTGATGTTTCCCTGAGCCTTGGGACACTTTGGTCTGCACTATAGTGACTTTAGACAACCCTACAAATATTGCTTTGGCTTTTAATCCATGGCAAAATAACACCATGACTGTAAACTGCTGTTCCTCCAACACTCTACCTAATGTACAACTGATTGCCGTAATAAAAGAGGTCCAAATACTGACAAAGTGACACCACAAAAATCTATCTTCCAATTATTGATGATTGAACATCTGCAGGCTAGAATTTGGAGAGAATAGTTAATGTTCAGAGTATTGATTGGCGCTGTGATTCTGACCTTCAGAGCTGCGTGTGCCGCGCTGCACAAATCCAATCTCGCCACTTTTTTTGTAATTACGAGCTGACATTATCCCCTACATTAAAGTTTCATGACCTGGGGACGAAGGCATGCCACTGGAAAATAAATCAGCCAAGTCAATATAAGAATGAAGCAGTTAATCGATGTTCTTAAAACTTTTGATTAAGTTCGCTCCAAGCAACTTTTAAATGTACATAACGTTTTCACTGACGGTTCATCATTAAAAACGATTGTCCACTCAAATCTCAGCAATTGTAATCAGGGCTGCCGCTTGCGGACAGGCAAGGCAGGTGTTAGGGATTAATTAAAGACCTTTCGGCCTGTTGACGTTTTACGACCGACCCGTAAGTCTGTTATCTGTCTTAGGGAACATTACCGGTTTTATGACCGGTCAACTCTCGGTCACAAGAGCCATAGAGTCAGATGAGTGATTCAGTGTCTCCAGGTGCTCACGGATACCTTCCCCCAATATGCTGATTAGCTCTCGGTAAACTAGTTAAAGGACTACCAAGATGCGAGGCTGATCAGAATTGACATGACAACCCGCCCGTGCAGTCAGAACTTTCTGCTGCTGTGACTTGTGATATGAATTCTCGGGCCGAATAAACTGCCAGTGTTTGACATCAGAACTCCTGCTCGTCCCCGTGTCTCTCTGAGTCCTGACTCTCCATTGCTACAGAAGTTTCCCTTACAGCAGGCAACTGCTTGGGGCCCCGGACCAGAAGGGGGCCCCCAAAGAAGGTAGATTAAGAAGGTCCACAGCAGCGACACATGAAACACCCTTTAATTTACTGCAACGACATGTCGGGAAACCATGCATAGCGCGGCGTAAAATGCTGCTTCTTAACGGAGCGTCCACACTACAGCTTCAAAAAAAGCTTGGAGCTGGGCGTGTTTGGAGCTTGGGGATTTTATTCAAGCAATGCGACCAACAACCAATCACATGAATCTCCTGCCCCCGACATACAAAGCAAAAACCCCCGGGGATTTTATGGGAGCAATATATATATAAACTCCCCAAACAGGCGAAAACCTACCCGTTTCACCCACTGTCTCTGCCACCTCCCTCCATGCCTGGTTCCTCCGGTTTGTATCCCGGTAGGTGAAGAGGGTCTGGTCATACAAAACAGGATGATTTGCTACGGCGATAGTTAGTTTCTCCTCCAACTTTTTTTGAAATATAGAAATGAACGGCGGGATATCTCTCCCAGCTTAGACGCGGTTTGATTGGCTACGGCTTGAGCTGTCAGATTTTCCGAAACGGGATTTGATTGGCTGGCGCTGGCTACTCCGGCGTCTCCGGCGTCAGAAGTTGAACATTGTTTACATTGTTCAACTTCAGACGGCGGAGACGGACCGCTCTGCTACCCACAATTCAGTTAGGCGAAAAAGCGAGGCAACGTGACGTCACCCCATTGAAAGTGAATGGGCAGATTGGAGTTGTCGACGCTTCCGACGCTGTCGACGCTGTAGTGTGGACGGGCCGTAAGTGTCGTTGCCGTGCTCCGCTGGGGGGGGGGGGGGGGGTGCGTGGTGATGAAAAGCTGGTGTGAGGGGCCCCCAGTGAATGTTTGCCTAGGGCCCCCCACAGACTCTTGAATCGGCACTGATTGTAATAATAATAATAATAGATAGGGACCCAAGGCCGCTTTACATGGTGAACAAAAAAAAGGGCAAATAATAAAGTAAAAAATATTTAAAAAACTCTAGGCAAGAAGACATAAAATGTTCAACAAAAATGTAAACATAAATCAAATTACATATATAAACCTAATAAATAAAAAATTACAATGTCCAATAAAAAAAAATATATTCGTATAAAAATGTCCAGTAAAATGTAAATAAACATTCACAATGTACTATAGTATATAACAAGTAGGTAATAATATATCTAGTGGTGTTTAGTGGGGTAATTAGGCCTTGTAACTAATTCACCATGATCTTGCTTGAAGTGAATATATCTGCACTTTCCTTGTTTTTCAGAGTTTGATTGGTTATGGTTTTTGCAGTTATCGCACGTGGCTTTGGGAAAAAAGGGTCAAAATGATATGTGATGTAATGTAATGCTGAATGGCACCATTTAAAAGGGTTTTTCTGCTGATGGTAAAGTAAGTGCTGCTATGAACTCACATCACTATAACTGTTTCTACATCAAAACCCTGTTTTTCATTTCAAGGTCCATAATGGATTCATATTTTCCTACAATATCATATTCCAGTGGATGCACTTGAAGCAAAACACCATGGCAACGAACCCCAACTCCATCACCACCACAGATCTTTGCCAAAAGCAAAAAGCATCACTTTAACTCGAGCTCTCTTTCCATGGCCTTTACTCCGAGTTTCACCATGCTGTCTGTTCCTCCCCACACACTCCATTCCCACCATCCCCCTTCACACTCACACACACACACCACACACACACACACACACACACACACACACACACACACACACACACACACACACACACACACACACACACACACACACACACACACGCTCTCTCTCTGCCAGCAGCCATCACTCCTGTATGTTCAGCTGGTCCGTCAGGTTTCCATCTGCTGAACCTAAGACAGCATGCAAATCTCCACCAGAGAGCTGTTGTATTAAAACATGAATTCATCTGCATGCAAACACTGGCTCTTAGGGGCTGTTGTCGTCCATTGGTAGCACTTATACCTACAGAAGGTAATGCACTTTCATTTGTATGTAACCCTAGGTATCATGAGCTGCCTTTTAGGAAACCAGGTGACATTTGCAACCAATAGTCAAGTGTTGTTATTCAAATCTAACTTAGAATTAACTAAGGTAATTTATTATCGCTAAAAATAACTTTTCCTTTACTGCCAGCTTCATATTTTCTTCCGTGTCTTACTAAGTTGTTTCACTTTCAATAAAACGTGTTAATTCATTCCTTCATGTCGTTCTTACACTGCTCCTCATTGCATCTAACATTAATTTAATAACTGCAATTCCTTTGCACACTTGTATAATTTAAATAACATATTGTAAATAGTAGGTTGGACTGTAATAGTGTAAACTAACTTCCATTCTGTTTTTGATAGAAATATAGAAATAAATAACTATGGATGTCTACAGTATCTTTCACATGCAATACCTTGCTACTGTGACAAAACTACATTTCTCCTATTGGGATCAACACATTGCATTTTTTCTAAATCTATTCTAAAACTTAAGTGTTGGGAAAATACTGAATGTACTCTTTCAAGGATAGGTGCACATGACAGGATGTATGATTACCTAGAAGAGCATCAGGACTGTTTGAGGCATGTGATAGCGATGTGATTAACATGATTCAGCTAAACATATGACAAGCATGCTCATTTCTGACGTGGAGCTAATCTGAAGTAAACATTGAATACTGCTTTCTATTCCTCCATCTTGAGACTGTGTGACTCCCTCTCTTGGATATCAGCATGTGAAGGACACTGCTCAGGAACTAGTTGATGCTCTGTATGTGATGACTACTTCCCTTCTGGAGAGGATCACAGACACATGGATCCTGAGGTTGAAGCTCAAGCCGGGGACGAGTGAGATTTTTCTAACATTAAGCAAGGAGTTTTGTTGCATAAACTAGGACAGTACATGACAAATAAAAACAAGATACTTTTAGGAGAGGGGATCCACCAAAGGGCTGTTTGTCTGAAATGAACTCATGTGTTGCCTTGTGTTTTGACCCAAACTACGACCTTTTCCTAAACCTAAACAAGTCATTTTGTTTCCTCAACAGGTTCTGCACTGCAGGACCTATCAATCGTACCCCCATCCTGCAAATTGAGGAAACGACCCGTATGATTGACAGCCGCCCTTCAAAAACATGGCTTTTATCCAATGGCTGTTCAGAAAGCAAGGAAAGGTTATCACTAGTGCCTGTGTCAGATGTCAATCAATCAGCATTTACCAGAGATACACAGGATCGAGACTCACAAGAAACGCCTGGCTCATAAGGAGAATCCACAATGTATGGATACATTACTGTTAAAGCCAAATGATGATAAGAAAACCAACAAGGTGCAGCTGATATAAGGAGCCTTTACCAAACTGTGCAGCACTCGCAGTCGTACAGGTCACCAGATGGTTGTGGTTTGCTAGATCCGGTCTTTTTGCCAGACTTACAGATTTAGATTTAAAGTTGTTGATGCATACAAGCAAAATATCCAATACAAATGGTGTTGTTTTTGCTTTATTTGATAATTGTATTTTGGTAAAGCCCCTGTCACACTGACACCAGATGGACACACGAATATGGAATTGTGAATTTCGCACGAAGATGGCCCCGAACTTGGTCAACAGCCAAGCAACAGCCGAAGCAAGTACGATGCCTACAGAAGGCCACACGATGGCACCCGAACCATACACTCCGTCATGTTGTTTCCATAGCAACAACAACTTCCTGTCAACAGCGTAAACTGGCCTTAAAAATAAAAGCATCTAAATAAAACAGTTAAACTAAATTACATTTAAGACATACGAAAACAATGTAATATCCTTTTCAGTTTCACAGAACACAAATTGGGTTATTTAAATTAATATGTTTACATGATTTTGTTGTGCAATAAATGCAATCTTGATGTCATCGTACTTTAATACGATGGCTACACGACGGCATTGCGAGGGCTTCACGTCGTCGTGTTGCCTTCCTAAGACAATCGGGCAGCTTCTTGTTTCCTTCATATTGTCTTTGTGAGGCGAGAAATGCCCGATGATCAGAGGAAGTAAAGACGAAGATGACACGATTTGACAAGATGCCGTCACGATGGCCTTACGAAGGGCAAAGTGGACACACCAATTAAACACGAAAAGGAACCTTCGGCAATTTCTTGGCTTACCAAAGATTTTGCCACCGCTCACGAAGTTGCTGCCGGAGCCTGAGAAACTCCACCAGCGGTCATACGATGGCTTAAGATGCCCTCACGAATGGCCCGATGTTGCTACGATCAGAGGCGAATTTGAACATTTCCTTTATCGTGTGTCCATCTGGTGTCAATTTCGGGACAGTGTGACGCGGGCTTAAAGAAAACACATGCAAAAATCCATCCGGACCGAGTATAGTATTAACTGGAGTTTTCTTCTACTGTACATTTTACATTTCAAATGTGTTATTCCTTGCACTCTTAATGTAAATAATGTCCTACTTTTAAATTGTGTTAGCTGTAGTTTGGCCCTTCAAAGTGTTCATTTGACTTTCACTAGAAACATGTATACTTTACTTTTTTTGTTCAGTTTTCATTTCTATTTTGAGAAACAAAATATATATGTTTTTTAGTCTAAATTGATGAAATAGTGGAATAAATAATATAATGTGCAAGACCTTGTTTTAACCTGATGCTGTAACCCCATTTGGGATCAATAAAGAACATCTTATCTTACATTAAAGTTAGTTTCCCTTACCTGCATAGTGTAAACAAATCAACATGTAGTAAAGCATTGTGATTTATACCGATAAGTTTTATTTTTAAGGTTTGGTTATCTTATACATTATAACGAGATCTAAACTACCTCTTATCATCACGGTAACATGTCGCACATTTTCCCACACACACTCTTTGTCACACACTCTTTGTCACACACACTAGCCTCATCCCAATACCCCTCCTCGGGCCCTTATCACTTCTCTTATTTTTAATTTCCTCGCTCCTCGGTCTCGGTCTCACCGGAAGTTGATTTGTCTGCGCCATCTTGAGTAGCGTCCCAATGGCCTTATTTTTGCCGGAGGACCGAGAAGCGAGGAGCAAGGAGCGATAATAGAGGAGCTTTAACCGAGGAACCACCAGACCATCCTCCTGTGAAATCCTCAGACACTCGCCCCGCCCCCTTCCTGTGTATCGCTCACTGATTGGACGATGCAGCGCATGCACTGATCTGATGCTTCTTGACATGAGAGCAGTTTCTCAGCGGAGTGAAGAAAATACATGAACCTCACGAGAGTCCCTCCTCAGTTTATACCGTGTTTTGTTTCAATTCATGTTTCATTTAGTTACAAATATGTGATATATCTGAACAACAAAGTGGACAAAAATCATTTTATTCATTTTTTGGAAACATTTTCATGATCGCTTTTTTCGTTTTACATTGTCATTTATTGTCATTGCCATTCAGTCAGTCATTAGTGCTATTAAAATGTTAATGTGCTACATATCCACACAAACAAACAAAGTGTGCAATCCAATGAATGTTAATCTAACTGGGTTTGATAGATAACATATCTCTTTATCTTCTCTCAGTATTTTATTTCTATTGGGCACTCTAATCAATATTAATCAAACTATTGTTCGTTTATACATTTTAAGAATGGCGTTTATCTTTTTGAGAATTTATTTTATTTAATGTATTGGGGTCTACAACAGATGATACAAATGTTTGTGTCAGTAAATGTGTACTAACAGAGGCGGGGGGCGTTTGTGAAAATAACGGGGACAGAGCTGGCTGCTGTCAGACGATCAGCTGTGCAGCGTCATCAAACGGACGTCGCTTCACGTGACGCTCCGGAGGAAAGGACGTCCCATTGCTCTTAAAACTCATTTCCCTGCTTTTGTGGTTTCCTTGCATCTCTCCATGCTTCCCTGGTGGGAGGGACTAGTCGCAGGGAAACGACGCAAGTGAGGGAAGCAAGGAATCCATTTAACCGAAGTGAGAAGGGCCCCTCGACTCCTCTTTTCTCCTCCTCCGGGACTTGACCCGGAAATCGATCAAAACACGCCATTTTGAAGGACTTCCAAATAGCTGAAATTCACACGGAGGAGTCGAGGAGGGGTGAGGGAGGAGGGGTGAGGGAGGATAAACGAGAGCAGAATACACGGAAGTGTTTTCACCACTTGCGTATAAAAGCCCCGCCCCCACCTTCACAGCTGGTCGATTTCAACACAGGAAAACCACTGGAAGATGAGTGGAAAAGCGTCACATAAATGTATAAGTGCTCACAGCTCCGTGGGAATTATTATGTGCAATTCATTTCTAAAAGGCTTTCACATTACTATAATTATATTTTTATTTAAATGTAGGCTACCTTTTACACCAAAACGGAACACAAAAGCAGGACCAACCATCATACATTGAATTCCTTGACTAACAAGAAGAAAGATTCATTCATTTAAATAAATATTTAACCAGAAATGGGCCGGTTCTAAGGGTTATCCAGTTCAGCCCGACGAGAGGGGATACAGCTGTGCACATGTCATCATTTAAGAATGACGTTTGAGTGAACGAGGACGTCCCAATTAATACCTGAGGACTCCTCTGTCCTCGTGTCTGTCGCTCGCATCTTACGGAGGCGGAGCTAAGACGCAAGGAAGGGATACGAGTGAGGGAAAGGAGTCGTCGAGGAGGGGTATTGGGATGAGGCTACACTCTTTGTCAGTACTTTTCCCACTTTTCCAGAACTAAAATTAGTCCATGAGAACCTTTTTACCCCTTTTCCGTCCCTGCTTCCATGAGAGAAAAAGGTTCCTATTTCTGATGGCTGGATTGCAAACCACGCCCCGTAAAACTAAACTAAAAATGTGTGAAGCCGCCATTTTATTATCCTCGCATTAGCATT